>NC_060121.1:132542288-132845318 GCF_021461395.2 Schistocerca americana
GTGATTCGGAAGTTTGAGAGACCGGGCAGTGTTCGTAATGACAGTGCTGGCAATGTCGGTCGTCCAAAAAGGGTGAAAACGCCTGAAAACGTCGGGAAGACAAGCGTTGTGTTTCAAACCTGAGACGGGAAATCGATCAGACGAGCTGCACAACAGCTGCGACAAACTGTTGTTGAAGACCTGCATCTCTTCCCATACAAAATTCAAACTTTTCAGCCATTAAGCCCTAGGGCCACGGAATAGAGGTTGTGTTTCGCCAACACTATTGTCCACAGAACTGTCGAACAGTACTTCGACGTGAATATGATTTGGTTTAGTGACGTGGCCACCTTTCATTTGGATAGGTTCGTCAAGTAACTAAACCGGCTCATTTTGGCGACTGAGAAATCGCAGTTCATGTTCGAAAAGCGTCTTCACAGTCAACGGGTCACTGCACGGAATAATCGGTGCGATATTCAGTGACTACCGAAGGGTATGTGAAGGTATTTTGAAGATGGTTTCATAACCACTTCCCAAAGTGACCCTGATTTCACAAGATGTGGTTCATGCAAGACGGAGCTAGACCCCATCGAAGCAGGAGAGTTTTTGGTGTCCTGGAGAAGCACTTTGGGAACCACGCTCTTGCTCTGGGGTATTCACAAGCCACTGGCATGGGCCTCGACTAGCGGCCATATTCTCCGGATATGAACACATGCGACTCCTCTTTGTGGGGCTATACTAAAGACATGGTGTAGAGCAATAACTCCAAAACCTTAGCTGAGCTGGAAACAGCATCGATTTTCCGACACTTCAGCTGGTCGTGAAGAATTTCGCTATTCGTCTGCACCACATTATCACCAAGGATGGCAGGCATATCAAACATGGTATAAGCTAAATCCGAATATCTGTAGTGACGTTTACATGCTGAATAAAGCGTGTGTACGCCTTAGTTTGTAACTAATTTACGTTTTTTTTTCATGTTGTTGTTGTTGTGGTCTTCAGTCCAGAGACTGGTTTGATGCGGGTCGCCATGCTACTCTAACCGGTGCAAGCTTCTTAATCTCCCAGTACCTAATGCAACCTACATCCTTCTCAATCTGTTTTGTGTATTCATCTCTTGGTCTCCCTCTACGATATTTACCCTCCACGCTGCCCTCTAATACTAAACTAGTGAACCCTTGATGTCTCAGGATATGCCCTACCAAACGATCCCTTCTTCTAGTCAAGCTGTGCCACAAACTCCTCTCCAATTCTATTCAGTACCTCCTCATTAGTTATGTAATCTACCCATCTAATCTTCAGCATTCTTCTGTAACACCACATTTCGAAAGCTTCTATTCTCTTCTTGTCTATTTATCGTCCACGTTTCACTACCGTACATGGCTACACTCCATACAAATACTTACAGAAACGACTTCCTGACACTTAAATCTATACTCGATGTTGACACATTTCTCCTCTTCAGAAACGCTTTCCTTGACATTGCCAGTCTACATTTTATATCCTCACTACTTCGACCATCATCAGTTATTTTGTTCCCAAATAGCAAACCTCATGTACTACTTTAAGCGTCTCATTTCCTAATCTAATTCCCACAGCGTCACGCGGTTTAATTCGTCTACATTCCATTATCCTCGTTTTGCTTTTGTTGATGTTCATCTTATATACTCCTTTACAAACACTGTCCATTCCACTCATCTGCTCTTCCAGGTCCTTTGCTGTCTCTGACAGAATTACAATGTCATCGCCGAACATTAAAGTTTTTATTTCTTCTCCATGGATTTTAATTACTACTCCGAATTTTTCTTTTTCATATAGTTCAATAATTGTCAGCGTGTATGAACGGTGAAGGTGTTAAAACACAATTGTCAAAATTTCTATGATATCACGATATAGCGAGATCGTGAAACTGTAATGGAGATATTTCTAAATATTTGCTTCATGGCAATTTTAAAAATGGGGTGCAACTCTTGTGACGCCATGATAGACGACCATGTATTGTCGCGGAGTGAGCCGACACTAACGCTAGGGCAGTACAGGATTTGGCATGCGATCGTGCGTATTTATTTGTTCTGGTTATTTTGATTCTGCATGGCTGCCACATTTATTTCAGGTTTTGCGCTCCAATTAATCCGGTGTGTTGTGTTCCCGTGCGTAGCGTTTGTACTGCCGAGCGATCGCTTGTGAAGCTGTTGCAGCGCGTGGGCCGCCTGACCGCAAGCGAATTAGGAAAATAATGCCGTCAGCGCTGTGTGGTTAATTATTTAACTTCAGCATAAACAGGAACTTGTTTGCCACTCTCGGGTTTGTGTGCTACAGAGTCTGTCAAAGGCGAAATCAACACAGCCTGCAGCGATTGGTTTTGGGAGGCTCAAAATAAATGTATTGCCGCGACGCATTACCACGATCGCGGCCGACTGACATTTACATACTGTCATCCTTGTGCAGATTTTCTTTTTAAAAAAATAACTGAACCAAGAGAACCATGAAACTCTCTGAGAGTTCTTTCCCTTTTTTCCGTAATGATATGTGACCTCACTTGTGTTCTCAGTGAATACACCTCATTTGATTCCAAGTAAAAAATTTAAGACATCAAAATGTCTTTCTTTTTACGGCAAAAATTTGGTAAGAATATAAGAGCAAATTTCAATAATTAAAGAGACAAATAGATGTAGAAATGAAACAGATTGTCGGAGGATTGTTGTACTGACAACGGCTGCGGATTGTTTATAACATCAGTACTGTATTTAACGATGGCGTATCCGCCTTATGTTTCCAAATTAGTTGTGCAGCATTCAGTAATACATTTTTTGTTTTCTGAATGTGAAAAGCCGGCTAAAATCGTTACGTGAATGATATTTCAGAACGATGATAGATTTATGAACCGCGGAAATTTTTATAAATGGGTAGAACACTTAAGAAAAACTATTGAACCTCAGTTACTGACGAGCAACGTCCTCGCCGGTCAGTAGAAGTGTCAGTTTCTTCACTTGAAACTATTATTGACGGTATTGTTCGTGAAAACCGACGTGTTGTAGTTGAATATAGCGAAAACAATTGCAGTAAGTGTTTACACAGTTTGTAGCATTATCAGAAATGAAGCCAAGTACAACAAAACAAATGCTAGGTGGGCCCCGGGAAAGTTAACGCAGCAAAACTACCACGTGTACAAGTATGAAACCGGAATATGGTTCCAATACTTACACGTGTGTTGTTTGAAACTGGTAAACAATATTTTATTGAAAATAATCTCCATTGCTATTTATACATTCTCCCACCTCTCTGGCAGACTATGAATATGTCACGCAAAAAAAAAAAAAAAAAAAAAGAACAGGTCTTCTTTAGAAGCGAGCCTGTCAGTGAGCCATTTACGTACATTTTCATATAAACTGAAGCGTTCTTCAACGAGTGCGTGTCACAGTCGTGTAAACATATCATAAATGGACGGAGCCAAGTCTGGAGAATAACCCGCATGCCCTAGTATTTCCCAACTGAATTCCTCGATCGTTTCCCTGACGCGTGTTACTGTGTGTGATGGCGTTATCATGGAGCAATATGACTTTGTGTTGTCTTTTTCTATATTCCGGTAGTTTTTCACGTAATGCTCGATTTAAATCGACCATTTGCTGTTGGTAGCGATCACTGTTAACGGTTTCACGATGCTTTAGCAGCTCATAATATTACACCCTTCTGAACCAACCAAACACATAGCATTGCCTTCTTTCAAAAGCGATTTGGTCTTGCAGTGGATGTTGATGGTTTGCCTGGATTCACCCATGATTTATGACGTTTACTATTCCCAAAATATATCCGTTTTTCATCATCTGTCACGATTACATGGCGAAATGAATTTCTTTTGTACCTGGCGAGCAGTATTTCACACGCGGTCTTTAGATTATCTTGCATTTCATTCACTTCATGTGGAACCCATTCTCCCCCTTCTCCACCTTTCCCATAGCTTTCAACTGATGGGAAACAGCTTTCTGCGTCACATTCAGTTGTTTCGGGAGTTCCTGTTGAGTTTGAGTATCATCTAAATCGGCCGCGCAGGATGGCCGTGTGTTCTATGGCGCCTTGCCACGGTTCATGCGGTTCCCCCCGTCGTAGGTTCGATTGCTCCCTCAAGCAAGGGTGTGTGTGTTGTCCTTAGCGTACTTTAGTTTCAGTTAGATTAAATAGTGTGTAAGCCTAGGGACCGATGACCTCAGCAGTTTCGTCCCATAGAACTTTACCACCAATTTCGAAAAGTCATCTTCATCCAATAAGGCCTGCAATTCGTTGTCTTCGAACTTTTTCTGTGGCTTCCAGCGCTCGTCGTTTCTCACTACTAGCAGAGAAACTCATCAATCTGATAAAGATCCGTCTGAACGAAACACGTGCAAAGGTGAAGATCGGAAATCACGTAACTGAGGAGTTTGAAATTGTGACAGGCAATGAGACGGGTTGTCCCCTACCCTGTTCAACTTTCCCCTCGAGAACATCGTACGTGAGACCTTCCAAGAGAACGAAGGGATTGAAATCGAAGGAAAGAGACTGGCTTACTTAGCCTATGCAGACGACATCTGTTTACTCTCTAGGTCGGAAGAGGAACTGGAGCAAATGACCAAAGCACTAAAGGAGGCTGCCAGCAGATTTGGGCTAAACATAAACGAATCCAAGACAGAATATCTCGTTATGACGCGTGGTCATTGCAGACTGCTGGTCATCTACAATCACTGCAGGTTGGGGACCAGTCCTACAAGAGAATGCAAAAATTCAAATACCTAGGGGCACTTTTCACTGAGAACTCGTCATGTGAGGCAGAGATCAATGCCAGAATACAAGCAGGAAACCGATCTTACCACAGCCTAGCACAACTGCTTCGGTCCAGATATCTCTCCAGAGAGTTCAAGATTCGACTGTACAAAACCCTGATCGAGCCGATTGTTCCATATGGCTGTGAGACATGGAGTATCCGGAAACAGGACTTCCATAAGCTCCTTGTTTTTGAGAGAAAAGTGCTTCGGAAGATCTTCGGTCCAGTTCTGGATGCAGATACAGGGCAATGAAGGATCAGATACAACCAAGAGCTTGAGGAACTATACCAGCAGCCCAACATAGCAGGAACTGTCATAGCCAAACGAATGCAGTGGGCCTGCCATGTGGCCAGGATGGAGGGTCACAGATGGCCTCGGAAGCTCCTGGATTTCACACCTACAAGAAAGAGACCGCCAGGGAGGCCCAAGAAGCGTTGGAGGGATGGACTCCATGAAGATATAAACCAAGTATCAATAGATGTGAACGGATGGCGGATAGCAGCAATGGACAGAATACAGTGGAGGAGGAAACGTAGATGCGTGCGGTCCACTGGGCCTGATTACGTACTACTACTACTACAAGTAGTAGTAGTAGTAGTAGCCGATTCTGTGGAGATCCTCCTCAATCATTTCCTTGTCAGTCCACCTAATTTTAGTCTTCTGCAACACCACTTCTCAAAGTTCACTTATTTCAGCACAATGACGAAACGTATTTGAGCTGTGTATGGGCTCCTATCGACAGAGACTTTTCCCCTATCGCCTCTCTGACTTCCTCGCCTAGCAACCAGTGGTACGGCGTTCCGCTAGAGAGCCCAACCTGCCCGATCTGGCTGCTTTCAGAGTTCTGCTCACGGAGGCCATTCACAATTTGCCTGGGAGTCTTCGTGCTGCAGCTGACCAGCGGAGACGGTCAACGCCGAGCCGCCGCACAACGTGCAGAATCCCGAAAACCTTCCCAAAATTTCGAAAGTTGCTCAAAAGTGAACAAAATTGGATATAAAGGCTGTAAGTAGGCTGTTTAGTTTATTATGTTGGTAACGCTACGTAGCGCTCTGTATGAAAATCACTGTGTTGTGTTCAGTCTGTGGCTGGTTGGACTCATTGTTGGAATATTCGCTTGTGTAGTGTTGGGCAGTTGGATGGGAACAGGGTGTAGCGTTGTGCAGTTGGAGGTGAGCCGCCAGCAGTGGTGGATGTGGAGAGAGAGAGAGATGTCAGAGTTTTGTGAGGTTACTATAAGCGGACGATCTGAACTTGTGTCCGCCAGGAAAAGGAAATTTGTAAAGATGGATATATATATATACAGGGTGAGTAACCTAACGTTACCGCTGGATATATTTCGTAAACCACATCAAATACTGACGAACCGATTCCACAGACCGAACGTGAGGAGAGGGGCTAGTGTAATTGGTTAATACAAACCATAAAAAATGCACGGAAGTATGTTTTTTAACACAAACCTACGTTTTTTAAATGGAACCACGTTAGTTTTGTCGCCAATGATTCCGCACCATACATTTACAGTCCACGGTCGCTGTCGCTCTACCTGTCTCAGCCAGCGAGGATTGCCCACGGACCAGTAATGCATGCTCCGTAATTCAGTGTCCCGTGGTTTGTGAAACCCGCTTCATTGGTAAACAGGTAGAACTGCAACGCATTCTCTGTTAATGCCCATTGACAGAATTGCACTCGATGATTAAAGTCATCACCATGTAATTGCTGATGTAGCGACACATGAAACGGGTGAAAGCGGTGACGATGCGGTATGCGCATGACACTACTTTGACTCAGTCCACCGGCTCTCGCAATGTCCCGTGTACTCATGTGTGGGTTCATGGCAACAGCAGCTAACACACCAACTGCTCCCGCTTCTCCAGTGACGGGCCTGTTAAGGACCCGTTTGCGTGCTACGACCATACCTGTTGGATACAGTTGGCGGTAGATGTCTGCAGGCTTCAGCTGCATTTCGTCGACACTCGCCATAGATGAGTATCATCTCCGCCTTTTCAGAGTTCGAATACACCATGGTCACAGTTCCTACAACACTACACTATCACAGACGTCTGGTAACACGGTGTACTACAGTTGGCCTGCGCGCGGAGACGAATGCAGAATAACAGTAGCAGCAAGCGCTACATGCGGACACTGCGACAGCTAGACCAAACCACAACAGTGCACTACAGTCACACTCGTAAACACGGTCGTCATCGTAAACATGTCCCTGCAGATGCTGCTCGCCGACCGTCGCCCGTGTTTGTTACAACACGCAACTAAACGTAAGAGCTTTCAAGCGTCAACTTTAGGTTACAATATCTCCGGATGTAATTAATATTTTACAATGCAACAAACGGCACTGATTACGTATTTGTTTATGTGTTCAGATGTGCTAACAAAACTAATGGGGTCCCATTTAAAAAAACGTAGGTTTGTGATAAAAAACATACTTCCGTGCATTTTTTATGGTTTGTATTAACCAATTACACTAGCCCCTCTCCTCACGTTCGGTCTGTGGAATCGATTCGTCAGTATTTGATGTGGTTTACGAAATATACCCAGCGGTAATGTTAGGTGACTCACCCTGTATATATATATATATATATATATATATATATATATATATATATATATATATATATACCTTAATAATGTTTAAACATCACACATATAGGGCTATTACAAACGATTGAAGCGATTTCATAAATTCACTGTAGCTCCATTCATTGACATACAGTCACGACATACTACAGATACGTAGAAAAACTCATAAAGTTTTGTTCGGCTGAAGCTGCACTTCAGGTTTCTGCCGCCAGAGCGCTCGAGAGCGCAGTGAGACAAAATGGCGACAGGAGCCGAGAAAGCGTATGTCGTGCTTGAAATGCACTCACATCAGTCAGTCATAACAGTGCAACGACACTTCAGGACGAAGTTCAACAAAGATCCACCAACTGCTAACTCCATTCGGCGATGGTATGCGCAGTTTAAAGCTTCTGGATGCCTCTGTAAGGGGAAATCAACGGGTCGGCCTGCAGTGAGCGAAGAAACGGTTGAACGCGTGCGGGCAAGTTTCACGCGTAGCCCGCAGAAGTCGACGAATAAAGCAAGCAGGGAGCTATTTTCATCTTTTAACAGGATGGTGCTCCACCGCACTTCCATCATGATGTTCGGCATTTCTTAAACAGGAGATTGGAAAACCGATGGATCGGTCGTGGTGGAGATCATGATTAGCAATTCATGTCATGGCCTCCACGCTCTCCCGACTTAACCCGATGCGATTTCTTTCTGTGGGGTTATATGAAAGATTCAGTGTTTAAACCTCCTCTACCAAGAAACGTGCCAGAACTGCGATCTCGCATCAACGATGCTTTCGAACTCATTGATGGGGACATGCTGCGTCGAGTGTGGGAGGAACTTGATTATCGGCTTGATGTCTGCCGAATCACTAAAGAGGCACATATCGAACATTTGTGAATGCCTAAAAAAACTCTTTGAGTTTTTGTATGTGTGTGCAAAGCATTGTGAAAATATGTCAAATAAAGTTATTGTAGAGCTGTAGAGCTGTGAAATCGCTTCAATCATTTGTAATAACCCTATATATATATATATATATATATATATATATATATATATATCCATCTTTACCTTAATATTGTTCAAATGTCATCATATATATATATATATATATATATATATATATATATATATGATAATAATGTTCAAACGTCATCATATATATATATATGGTGACGTTTGAACATTATTAATGTAAATACATTCTCTATCAAAATCTTTCATTTGCTAACTACGCCTATCGGTAGTTAGTGCCTTCAGTAGTTAGAATCTTTTATTTAGCTGGCAGTATTGGCGCTCACTGTATTGCAGTAGTTCGAGTAACGAAGATTTTTGTGAGGTAAGTGATTCGTGAAAGGTATAGGTTATTGGCAGTCAGGGCCATTCTTTTGTAGGGATTATTGAAAGTCAGATTCCGTTGCGCTAGAAAAATATTGTGTGTCAGTTTAGTGTTGATCAGAATAAGCAAAGAGAGAAATGTCTGAGTACGTTCAGTTTTGCTCAGCTGTTTGAAAATCAAATAACGTAAGAGGTTCTCCAGCACTGTCATTTTTAATTTTTTCTAAGGGGATGTTTCTGATAACGATTTTTGTATCAAAATTGAAAAATTCCAAATCGCGCATACAATATATTGAAAAGGCTCTGTAAAAAATTTACGAAGTTAACTAAATATGTTTTCTGTGAACATTTATGATTTTGAAGATAAACTTTATTGCAGAACTACCTCTATTACTCTCTTAGATAAAGGAAATACACTCCTGGAAATTGAAATAAGAACACCGTGAATTCATTGTCCCAGGAAGGGGAAACTTTATTGACACATTCCTGGGGTCAGATACATCACATGATCACACTGACAGAACCACAGGCACATAGACACAGGCAACAGAGCATGCACAATGTCGGCACTAGTACAGTGTATATCCACCTTTCGCAGCAATGCAGGCTGCTATTCTCCCATGGAGACAATCGTAGAGATGCTGGATGTAGTCCTGTGGAACGGCTTGCCATGCCATTTCCACCTGGCGCCTCAGTTGGACCAGCGTTCGTGCTGGACGTGCAGACCGCGTGAGACGACGCTTCATCCAGTCCCAAACATGCTCAATGGGGGACAGATCCGGAGATCTTGCTGGCCAGGGTAGTTGACTTACACCTTCTAGAGCACGTTGGGTGGCACGGGATACATGCGGACGTGCATTGTCCTGTTGGAACAGCAAGTTCCCTTGCCGGTCTAGGAATGGTAGAACGATGGGTTCGATGACGGTTTGGATGTACCGTGCACTATTCAGTGTCCCCTCGACGATCACCAGTGGTGTACGGCCAGTGTAGGAGATTGCTCCCCACACCATGATGCCGGGTGTTGGCCCTGTGTGCCTCGGTCGTATGCAGTCCTGATTGTGGCGCTCACCTGCACGGCGCCAAACACGCATACGACCAACATTGGCACCAAGGCAGAAGCGACTCTCATCGCTGAAGACGACACGTCTCCATTCGTCCCTCCATTCACGCCTGACGCGACACCACTGGAGGCGGATTGCACGATGTTGGGGCGTGAGCGGAAGACGGCCTAACGGTGTGCGGGACCGTAGCCCAGCTTCATGGAGACGGTTGCGAATGGTCCTCGCCGATACCCCAGGAGCAACAGTGTCCCTAATATGCTGGGAAGTGGCGGTGCGGTCCCCTACGGCACTGCGTAGGATCCTACGGTCTTGGCGTGCATCCGTGCGTCGCTGCGGTCCGGTCCCAGGTCGACGGGCACGTGCACCTTCCGCCGACCACTGGCTACAATATCGATGTACTGTGGAGACCTCACGCCCCACGTGTTGAGCAATTCAGCGTTATGTCCACCCGGCCTCCCGCATGCCCACTATACGCCCTCGCTCAAAGTCCGTCAACTGCACATACGGTTCACGTCCACGCTGTCGCGGCATGCTACCAGTGTTAAAGACTGCGATGGAGCTCCGTATGCCACGGCAAACTGGCTGACACTGACGGCGGCGGTGCACAAATGCTGCGCAGCTAGCGCCATTCGACGGCCAACACCGCGGTTCCTGGTGTGTCCGCTGCGCCGTGCGTGTGATCATTGCTTGTACAGCCCTCTCGCAGTGTCCGGAGCAAGTATGGTGGGTCTGACACACCGGTGTCAATGTGTTCTTTTTTCCATTTCCAGGAGTGTATATATTAGTAACAAAAATTGAAATTTTTGTAAGTCTTCTTAATCTTTTTCTTTATCTTGTGCTTCTTGTTGGTCATATTCCTTTACCCCTTTACGTCCTTCCTCACAGACATTTGTATCTTCTTCATCATACTCAGCATCTGATTTCTCGTAATCCTGTGCAGCCCCACGAGGGCAACAAATTTCGACAGCAAATTTTTCACTTTCCTCCGAGATGGTTTCAGCAAAGAAGAGAATCGATTGTTGACAGAAGTCTCCATAACACATCGTCTATCTTTTTCACGTGAGAAGACTTTCGGGCAAAGCTTAGGCGATATTCTGTTATTAATTTGCTTGTTGATTCCTGCGCATCTTTTGACAGCTGATCATTGGTAGAAGTGTAGTAATTATACTGTTGTTTAGTAATAGGTTCGAGAAATAACAACTCAATGATTATGTGTGCATATGTGTTTTATTCGTATTTTAGCGAAATTTTCAATTCTATTTTCTCAATGTAATTAGCAGCATTTTGCAACTGTCGATTAAAAAATGGCCCAAAGCCGGAATTGTGGCCTCCAGCTGGATTTTCAGGCTGATTCATAAAGATAAAAGTACACACTTAAGGACGGAGTAAAACAGAAGGTGGAATGCCGAGGAATCTAAAACTCATGTCTTTCTTTCAGTTTGCGTTTCACAATTTCCTTACTTACATCACGATTAGAAGTTAACTGACAAAAAACAGTTGTTAATTAACGATTAAATAATGAATTAAATGTTCGCAGTTAAGTAAATAGTTTCTGGAAAAGCCTCCATTTAAAAAGAAATTAGTCTGCCTAAGCCTAACAAAAATATTTCATCCGAAAGACGCAGTGCTTCTCCAGCCGGGCAAGCTCGGCGCGCGGTTCAAAAATGGATGTGACGTTGGACCTCAAATTCAACCCTCAGAAGAAATAGCTGGCCGCTTCTAAGACCGGGATACAATAGTCCGAAAATTACTCTAGCCAATCCACTAACGGAACGTCTTAACTCAGAACTTGCTTTTTTCTATTTGTGGACAGTTTTTCAGGATTCTTGCCCATGCTGTGTGCCACGCTCCTCGCACTAGCAATTTTCACACTAGCTCGTTGCGCTCACTGTACGCCACGTGAGGAGACGTTCTATAATACGAAGGACCGGGACGGCTGCAGTGGATCACTGAACACAATTAATGTGCTGAGATGCCTTCCAGAACAAACATCTTGAACTGCCTGTACACCACAAACTGTGACTTGAGTGCGTGGTTGATTACAAGACGAACTATAACTTTTCGTTATGTAGCTTGTCCAACTTCATTTGAGTTCAGTGTCGTGGCAGTGTGGTTCTCTTCTGGCTGTGTTCTCATGATCTTTGCTTCTCTGCCAAAGTGGTCGTAAATCACAGCCACAGCGTCTAAGAAATGTTTTGTGTGTGTTTAGTAATTGTGCCTTGACGTCAACGTTAATTACTGCCAGTTGACTGGTTCTTGAATGTTACTAGTTGTTTCATTTACTATTGTCAGATCTTTATTAATGTTTATTCATAGCTCTGAGGGTAAGTTTCGTTTCTTGTGTAATCTGGAGTAGTCTGTTTTCTTATTTTTATTATTGTGTATCTTTCTTTCATTTATACAGGGTGTTTCAGAAGTGGTCGTTAATAGTCACACATGGATGGTACAGGCCAAAAGTAACTATACAGCTCCAATAAACGTAGATCCACAAATCAACCGCTGCCGGGGTGTTGCATTAATTCGAGTTGGGAACCAGCTGTAAAAATCTCTGGATACTGCAGTATTTACGTTGACATCTCAAGTTTTGGGATCGACTATATTTGTTTACGCCTACGCAACTACTTCCCTTTCCCCCTCCCTTGCAGTCAGTTACGAACCTGAAGGCACCAAATACAGAGGTTTCACCAATGAAGAGTACGCTGACATGCCCTTCACGTATGGCAAAGCGAATGGCAGCACCCTTGAGGCTGCACGAGTGTATGAAGAAGTTTTTCCTCATCGTAGGCTTATATTTAGCATATGACATCAGTGTCTTAGAGAAACCTAGAGTTTCGCACACCATGTACGAGAAGGTCGACCCATATCCATAACACCCGATGTTGAGGAAATGGTGTTACGCATTTTAAACGAACGTCGGAGTACTTCAACACGAGGATTGCTATCCAAAAGCGTGTCCGGAATCCCAGCAGCGTGTGACAGATTTTACATCGCCAAGTACTCTACCTATATCATCTCCAGTGAGTGCAACCCCTCAACAATGCAAACTTCTCTCCTAGAAAGAATTTATGCCAATGGGTGAGACAACACTGTATCCTGAGTCCCTGTTTGTAAGCGATGTCTGTTCGTGGATGAGATTGGATTTACGCGTGACGGTATTTTTAACTACCATAACTGTCACATTTGGGCCGATGTCAATCCTCATGCAAAAGACGTATCAAATCAGCAGCTTTATTCGTTGAACGACTGGGCAAGATTGCTCGGAGACAGCATAACTGGACCACTCTTCCTATCGCAGAGACTAATTGGACAGCAGTAGATGGGGTTTCTGCGTACTGTACTTCAAGACGTACATTATGATGTCCCAGTGAACCAACGCCAGAAAATGTGGTTCATGCGTAACGGTGCCCCAGCATATTTTCATTTTCGAGTAAGCCGGCTTCTAAGTCGGACGTGTGGTCAACATTGAATAATTATATGAGGGGCTGTGCCATGGCCTCAAAGGTCTCCTCATTTAAATGGTGTCAATGGGTCTAAGCTCTATGGGACTTAACATCTGAGGTCATCACTCCCCTAGAACTTAGACCTACTTAAACCTAACGAACCTAAGGACTTCACACACATCCATGCCCGAGGCAGGATTCGAACCTGCGACCGTAGCAGTCGCGCGATTTCAGACTGTAGCGCCTAGAACCGCTCGGCCACCGTGGCCGGCCGCATTTTAATCCTATGGATTTCTATGTGTGGGGTCATGTCAATAGCTTGGTCTACGCTGCCGAGATCAACCGCCTTGAAGAATTACGCTTGCGGATTGAAACAGCCTTCCTTAATTTACAAAATTCCCCAGGACTGTTTGAGAGGATTCGTAACGAGACGAGTTCAATGTTGCATTCAGACGCATGGACAACATTGCGAACACCTACTTTAACGCTCAGAGATGCCATGAGTTCCTAGACGCTGATGCAACAGAAAATGTATGGCATCTCAACAAGCAGCTGGACCCATGTTTATTGGAGCTTTTAGCTTCTTTCGGCCTGTACCTTACTTGCATCAATTATTGACCATCACTTCTGAAACACCCTGTATGTTTAATAAAACCAGCCTTTGGTATGTTACACATCCTATGTACGGCCAGTTATGTGCGAAATTGTCAACTTTAGGAATTCTTTAACTGTCGACTTGGCACCTATACAACTTATTGAATTTATTGTTAAGCCTCATGACAATAAACTTGTGTAGGTTTCATTATTTTTCTGCAGTACTGACTTTAAAAATATAATAAATTATTTCTTTGGTATAAATATTTTCTTGCGCTGGGAGTGCCAGCCCCAGCCGCACGTGCTCAGCCCCTAGCCTACCCAATAAGTGAATGAACGACGTGTTTAGTCTCCGTCTGTTCCATTCTGCCTTACTGCCAACAAGTCTTCGTCCATTAAGGCAACAAGTGGAAATAAAGTGGGACGCTATCTTCCAAGATGAGAGGGGGCACGTCTTCGGTGTTAGGCAGCACTGTCAAAGCAGCCAGAAGTATTCAGAACGACTGAACACTAAGTTGTAGCGGACAGTATACCAAATTTTCTGACACATGCATGTGATTTTTAACGTTTATAGCTGTCTAATTAAGGCACCGACTAGCTTTTTCATGGAATGGTATACGTTTGCTGCGGCACTGAAAATGTTCTTCAAAGAGGACTTCAACGACATAGCGCTTGTGTAACTTGAGGGCAAAAAAAAAAAAAAAAAAAAAAACAGGATAACAGCGCCACAAATCATTATCTTGCCATCAGAAGAAGGGCTCTCATAAATGTAAATGTCTGAACTACTGTACCAAATGTCTTCATCGTTGTTGACAAACTGCCGTGAACTTTTCGTTTTCAGTTCGTTGAAGGTGGAACTGTGCAAGTCGATGATGAGCAATTTCCCCGTCGATATGGTCCCAACTAACTCTGCCTTTCCTCCTCAAACAACCGATCTCGATCCCTGGCTTTAATGAACCAGAAATACATGCCCACGGGAGGTTAAATCAAGACGCTCGTTATTTATCTCCATGGATTGCTTCTGCATGCATGGAGGGTACACTGACTGCTAATGTGTATCAGCGTCAATATGTAAAAAAAACTTAAAAGTATTACATATATGTTAACTAAAACGTGATTATGATTTAGCATCAATCGAATTACAGGGGGTGGGCAGAAACCACTACAATCACAACACACTACCATGCCAATACGGTGTAGGAAACCTGTTACCATTTACATCAACTTCTATTTGTCTCAGAATGAATAAGTACAGGTCCTAATAATCATCTTGATGTTGAAGCTCTTTTGTCTGTGTTTGCTTTAACAATATCGTATTGTAGCGGGTGAAGACGCCAAATGTTGTGGGTGGGTGCGAGGAGGTGTCGCATTAAAACTCGGTGAGAACTATCCAAGTGATTTATTGCTTTTTTTAGCTACAGTGTCCTCGTTCCTCTTGGTCTGTGGCACAGGGCCCCGCAATGTTGAGGAAGCACCCCAGTGGCCCGTGCAATGCAGTGCGGTGTCGAGCCAGCCTTGTATGCCAGCAGAGCTGTGGCGTCGTCAGGATGCCGAGAGTTGGCTCAGCGGTTTGCGTCCCTGCTGACTCAGTGGGACTTGGTGTGAGCAGCAGGAAGGCAGCTGCGTCCTTCTCGCCGGTGTGGCAGAGATCGCAGCAACGAATAGCACCTGTAATCCGGCGTCCGAATCTGTGGCTCTCACCTCGGGATGTCTCCAGCATGTGTCGGGAGCCGAGACGACTACCCGCAGTAGCGAGCCGAAGAGTGGACAGCCGCTGTCTGGCTACAGACCCTGAATCGGCCTCAGAGGGTCGAACCAATGACCCGCCGTGGACTGGAACTCTGGCGCCCCATCTGCTGCTGTGTTTAGCTGGTGGTGGGACATGCCCCGCCTTCCAGGAGAGCTGCCACACTTGAGTGAATCTTGTTAGAAAACGGCACCTATTTATACTCGGTTGTGCGCCTCTGTTTTGCCAAGCGTGCTGCTTTGTCACGAATGCATAACACTTAGGTTGGCCAGTGGCCACCTTCTGCCTGTGACTTGCGCCTTGCAAACTGCTGTGTATGCCCTCTCTGGCAGTTCTACGCCCCTGTGGCCTCTATTTGCCGTCGCAACTGTTGGTATGCACAACCCACTGCAATCCGGCTCGCACCTGGCTGTAACTTGTGCTCAGAACATCGCACAAAACTAACTTTCCCTATCCTAAACGGAGATGTCACTACATTATTCCCCTCTTTTGAAAGACCTCGGCCCTGTGTCGACCCTTAACTAGTTGTTAACTTGTTTGGATCAGCAGTTATGTATGGCATATTCCTTACTACTAGAAAACTTAAATGTGGTCTAGTCCACTCTTAAAACCGTGACATGACACAAAACGTAGAAATTCCTTACTGGACGACTATTGATCGATCAATCCCTTACCTACTCGTCTCACGCCCTCGGCATCCAATCCACTGGACTTGGACTACCCTTGGTTCTCTCTTGGAATTAGCTGTCTGGCTGATCAGAAAGAAAACAACACATAACAATGTTAAGGCAGCTTTGACACTTGGCACAGAGATGCTCAAAATTATCGTTATTTGCTTTTGCCTTTCCCTATACTGAGCGACATGTTGAACAAGCTGTTCGGCTGATACGCGCCCCTCTTGCTCAGAAATGAACTGTTTTACGGATCTCAGCAGACCTGGCTCCAGAGTTTGATTTAACAAGGTCAGATTCTGCCTTGGCAAAAACTCTAAAGTCGCTTCTGGCCAGCACAGCTATGGCTTCGTAACTTTCAATTGCATGACTCCTGAAATTGATGCTGGCAGGTGGAAGGTTGGTCCTATCATGTTACACTTAGTTCCATTGATTAAAATTACGTTTCCTTCGAGCTCTGTATGTTTTGCTTCTGTCAACACTCCTTGCTCAAAACAACTTGCTGCTACTACCAAATTTTCGTAGGTGGAGGAGATCCAATGTATCCTGACACGTTGCAAGCTCAATTTTGGCTCCACGATGTCCCTTGGACAATCTTGTCCTTTCCCGCTGGCTAAAAATAGCTGCACCGTGCATGTGTCTGGATTGGCACTTACCATCCTGGCTGGACATACCATTACCGTCCCTCTATGGCAGCTTCTTAATTCCTCTCTTGCCATCTTGGCGTACCAGTTTCTAGATGCCTAGATCAGCAATACCTCTTTAATTTTCACTTTCACAAACTTGCTCAACGCTCCCCAGCAACTATTTCTATGCTCTATAATACCGTCTGCAAGCTGCTGATCAATGAAATCCTCCACAACCAGCTGCAAATACATCGCTATTCTGTATGGTTTATGGTAAACAGGCGCTTCATTCCCTGTTGGTATCCTATGTTAAAGTAATGGAGTTGTTGGTAACGGCCCTTGTGGAAAAAACAAATCCTCAAATTTCCACAATTATTCTTCCATACGCTCTCTTTCGCCTCCTTTCAGATGCTTGATTTTGTCACGCCATGCAGTTCTATCGGCAATTAGTGGTTGATAGCTTCGCCTACCTCTCGAACACCAGTCTTCGTCATCTGGCACATCCAAATTAGTTACTAAAACTCCTTTCCCCAAATTCGCGTCTACAGCGATAAAGTTATCCACGTTCACGGGAACTACTCGCCCGTCGTTCCCCTCCTGTACGATTACAACACAACGTTTTACAAAACAACCCAGTGAACCCAAAACTTCATTATCCTCCAATGGTTTAATAACATATACTGTACCCAGAGGTAGATTTGACTCCACACTTACCCAAAGCGACTTCCCGGTGCCACTAGACACACACTAATGCGAATTAAGCCTTAATGCAAATGTACGCAGTTCAGTTGGTTTGTTCATTACAGTGAACGCCTCTCATGACAGCTCTGCACTGAAAATAGTTTCCCATAGCTGAAATAACATTCCACCAAGTTCCACAGTTCGTTGTCCAAGGCAATTTTGGCTTGATGTTGATGCAAGAAATCTACTCTTAGGATCGTGTCATAGCCCTCGCTTACCATGGTACTACCTCCATGCTTGCATCAAATCGGACTTTCTGTATGCGAAAGTCAATTGTCACCAACCCCAAAGACATGACCTCCTTATCCCCCAATCCACGCAACCTATAATGTGGTGGGTCTAGCTTCCTTCATCGCATTATATTCTTAGTAGTCACTGACACTTGCGTACCTGTGTCCAACAAAATCTTAACCTTTTTAGTTCCTATGGATCACACCACTTAACATTCCACCTCTGCATATGTATCTGTAGCATTGAAATTAAACGGGAGCTCCTTAGTTGGGTCTGGGCCCCCTCTGGCATTAAACGCTTGTCCACCTCTCCTATCTCCACTTCTCCATCCTCCACGTTGCTGATTTCCACCCCTTCCTCTATTCGTTGGTGACTGGGTACATTGCCTCTGCACATGTCCCGTATGACCACACTTATAACATTTTACACCCACTGTAAACGCTGTTTGCCTCTCACATACCCCTGTTGCCACGTCTATTTCCTCATATTGAATTGCCAGATGACTGGCCAAATACAAATCCTTAGGCGTTCCTTCACGGACTTTCCGCGATATATGCACCGGTAACCCTCTCAAAAATACGTCAAGTGCCCTTTGCTCGGCCCCCTGCAACAGAACACTATTCGCTTCATCACCCTGACCCAACTCGTAAATATACTCATTAATTTCCCTTATCCTGCCCGCAAATTTCTCCACCGTCTCCCCAGCTCTGTCATTGTACTTAATCTCATCCTAAAGTACCCAGCGCTATTCTGTTTCTTGTACCTTTGTAAAAGCCCCTCCTTCAAATGCTTCAACTGTCTTGCCTTCCTTAAGGCCTCAGAACACCTTACATATGTTTTTGCTCCTCCCGTTAATCTAATCTTGGCTATATGTAACAACTGTTCATCAGACCAACCAGTCATCACAGTTGAAATTTCCGAGTCCTCCACAAACGAACGCACTTCCTCAGATGTCTTTCCAGAAAATGGAATAATCAAACTCGTGGCAGAGGGATCAATCTCCTGCTGCGGCACCCTAGGCAACAATAACTGATCAGATGTGGTTTCGCGCTCACTTCTAGATGTTAATTCATTTCTCAACTGCGTATTGTATGCTGTCAGTTGTGTTACTTTTTCCAACAAAATCAGCACCACTTCTGGTTCCAACACACCTTGCGTCCTTGTGTTGCTTTCACTCCCAGTTAGTCCCAAGACAAGACATTTAAGTACAAGAACAACCTGACTTCCTACAACTCCGTATCATCATACTCAGTATTATAATAAACCGATACAAAAGTAATTAAATGCCACGAAAAAGAAATAAACCTTACTAGTCCAAATACACTAACACTTATTCTGACAACAAAAAATACTATGCCCATGCAAAACATCTACAATGCGGCTTGCCAGGAGCCATACACACAAAACACAACAAGGGAAGAAAACACCCAATACTCTAAAGAAAACTGGTCAAAACTCACCACATCTTTTGATGCAGTGCAAGCAGTGGTCTCAAACGTTGTACTGGGCAGACGACACCCACTATTCTGACACCAAATGTAGTGGTTGAAGACACCAAATGTAGTGGGTGGGTGACAGGAGGTGCTGTATTATTGTTTTTTATCTACAGTGCCCTCCATCCTCAGGATGCCAGGAGTTGACTCATTGGTCTGAGTCCCTGCCGACTCAGCGCCGCTCAGTGCGAGCAGCGGGCATCCAGATGCGTCCTTCTTCTCGCCAGTGGGGCTGACATCGTGGCGCCTGTAATGCGGCGTCAGAATCTGCGGCCCTCGCCTCGGGATATCTCCGGCTTGTGTCGGGAACCGAGACGACTGCCTGTGGTAGCGAGCCGGAGAGTGGCCTGCTGCTGGCTGGCTGCAACCCTGCGTCAGCCTCAGAGGGTCGAACCAACAACCCGCCGTGGACTGGAGTGCTGGCGCAGCACCCCCTATAGAGGAAAGCCTGCGCGCCCGCTCAGTGACGTCACGCACGTAGTCTGGTGCCGGTGCTCGCAGTCCGTTTGGCCACAGCAATAGACAGTTACGGGAACCGCACGAGGAAAATTCGTAAAGAAATCTGACATACCTCTCTCATGAATTACAAGATTTCCTTTCTCAAATGACCCAGTTCTTTTGTCTGTAACTTATTTCTGCATACCTTTTAGCCCCGACGTAAAAAGTGGCTGTAGTAACTTTCACTATCTGACGCATCAAAACTCCCAAATGAATGGACCCATTTCATTGTAGTTTATTTTAAAGTTGCTTTAATGGGGATTGTCACGACTTGTTTGATGGCAGTCTGGTTAGCCGTTCAAAGATCGTCAGCTACACAAAGTGCAAGTGTTTGCTACCAGTATGCTCTTTTCCAATACCATTCCTAAACTGTAAGTGCTGTAGTACAAATTGTAAATCTCGAAAAGGCCAATCTAAACGTCTGCAACGGTATACATTTATCTTTTATGGCTGACCACCATTCACCATTCTTCCGTTTTGCAGTTCCTGTGTAAGACGATTTTTAACGACAAAAATTTTCATTGAAAGCCACCCGCGAAAGATTCTCGTATGCTCTCGCGGACTTTCTATTAGCGTTTTTGTTTTGTTTTTTAAGTTAAATATTGCATCACTTTGCCGCAGGTCTAATAATGTGGACGGCACTTTGCAAAGTAGCACACTGGCAGCTAATATTTTACGGACACTTATTGCCGCTGTTTATTCCTTATGTAGCAAAATCCATTTTAAAACCTGATTGGATGATATACCTGTGAATTAAAAAAAGAAACACGAAGATTGGGCAAATAGTGTTCGAATTATAACACCCCCTATAGAGAGGCACTGGTAATAAGCAATTGTATGAGTCGTTTCAAAAACTAACACTGCCCTGAAAGACATGTTCTACATATGTTTTAGTCCACCATTTCAGCAACCTTGTATTCATGCTTTTTTTTAATTTAAAGAAATTTCTCCTGTCAATATTTTTTAAGTGAAATGCAGTTCTAATGGATGATATGATATCTCTTATCAGTTTGTGCACCTTTCCCTAAGAAACTTTCTTTCCATTAAGAAAATCTCACTGACCTAAGATGAGTATGTAATGGTATTGCCATAAAGTTTTGGTATGCCAATACAAATTTCAATGAATTCTCTTTTCTCAGTAAGTTAACTAAATTTCCATTATGTATTGAAATTACATGAGGTCTCAAAATACAGATTACCAGCTTAGAATTTCGCTGCTCGAAACTGAATACCTTTGAAGAAAGAATGTTTCTGTACTAAGAAGTATATACTCCGAAACAAACTGTTTGCATGAATTGCACATAAATAAATTTCAACTACGAAGTAAACTTTCATTTCATCTGTTGAGAAGTTTAATGACGTGATGTGACCTGTGATGAAATAATTGTGAAAAATGAACACTTACCTTCATTTGACATCACATTTGGGCTGCACTCACCAGTGGCTTAGATGCTTAATCCTTCCTTAAGTTTGAGGAAAGGGGTGGGGATGGTGGTTATCTAAGATAAAGATTTCAAAATTATGTTGTAAGAGTTTGCAGTTTCCACTGAGTGTTATTTGAAATTTTTTTCCATTACTTTTTTACAGTAGTTGTTTAAAAATATATTGACACCAACCCAAACAACACTTTTCATTATTGCCTGGGATGAATGTCCATTGCAGCATACCCCATCAAATAATAAAAAGTCATTTTCGTGAAGAGTAGCAAGTGCTACTGCACAGGCAATAGCACGTTGATACGTACAGGCAAGAAAATCTCTTTCATGTTCTGTGAGAAGTTTGCTGATGACAATATAAGTGTAGACAATCATATTTAAAATAGTGTCTGATGGGTATTTTAGTCCTCCATGATCAAGTCTCTGTATCAAACTAAAATGTTCGTTTATTGGCAACTCCTTTTCAATCACAATTTCATTGAGGCAACTCTCACATTTCAGCTTCTTAATCACTGCATGAGCACAGTAGCCTGCAATGAAAGTTAAAGACGTTGCAATATCTTTCACTGAAAGAACATCGTCTACAGTTTCACTGACTTCTATGTCTAACGTGTCTGTTTCTTCAACTTCAGAAAACATAAAAAATTTTATGGCCCCTACTGTGATATTGCCATAGGAAGGAGAACATAAAACTAAAGGCATTACACTTTGAATTCGAAGCTTCTTTTCTGCTTCATAGACTTGTGTCACTGAAACATTGTATTGGGAACCTGCAAGCTGTCTATACTTTCCAAAACGCCGCTCAAGCACATATGTTTGTAGCTTGGCTGTCAGTAAATGGCTCATACGTAGCTCTTCAGTACAGTATTGAGCAATCTCTACAACGGCATATTTTGTATGCTGAATAGCAAAAAATGTTTCTTTTGTGAGAAACCCACTTGACAAACCCTTTGCTTTCCACACATCAAGCCAGTCTAGAAAATCTAGCAAAAATTGCATAGAAACGCTATCAGTTGTCAACGGATCGATATAAGGATTCTGTTTGTGTTTCCCTTTAAACACTGATCTCATATTCATGCCACCAAACCATTTTGTTATTATTCGAATGTATTCTGCTGTTGATGGTGCATGTCTCAAATCAAATTTATCACTAGCTACCTCAAGGCCCTCTGACACATGTCGATTGAATATCTGCAGCATTAGTTTCATGCTCTGTTTTTCTAACGATGTAGGGCAAAGTGATTTGAGAGACAATGTGTGACAATATTTTACTAAAGAACTGGAATCTATGTCATAAATCTGTTTCAGTGTTTTAAAAGAAGGTACAGAAAACTTATTTTCTTCCACTTCTTTTCCAACTGGAAACTGAGGATAAAACATATCTTTACCATCATTTTTTTGGTTCAGCCACACATTCCTTATGCATTTAACAATGTGTATGACATCAATTAAAAAGAAAAGTGGGCGATTAGGATCAGATGGATGTTTAAAAACTATATTAACATCTTTATCCAGAGAAAACATGGACATGATTTTGCTATTGATTTTGTTGTTGTCAGTTACCACACAAAAAACCCTATAGCCTATTAGTTCAAGGCCATTTATTATGGCCAGTAGCACATCGTATAATGCATTAGATGAAATGGTTTTCACCGGTAAAATGCGAACAACATCCCTGTACAAAGTCTTGACACTCTGAAACATAAATACAAACGCTGAATTTGCAGCACATTCCGAGTTATATGACATGCCCAAAACACTACCTCCTTTATATTCCAAATAAGAATTTAGATGAATTTCATCTACACTCAAAACAACATTGACATCATCGCTGTTCAAGTATTGAAATTTCTGTCTTGCATAGGACAGGAAATTACTTCCCCCAAGCCTTTCGTGAGTTGGATTCACATTAAATTTGCTGCAGATCCTACGCAGAGTGCTTGGATGTGGCATTTTCATTAATGAGCTGCTACGTAAAAAATTGTAAGCATGAGATGAAATTGAAAATAACAAACAACACAGTATCATAAATGTAGAACTAAACCTATGATTAAATTTCTTTACATTTATGAGACTAACTTGTTCATATATAAAGTCTACCATCTCCTTTTCACTCTCCTGTAAACTGTCTTTCAGCACTCCTAGACTGTCTTTCACTATCTCTACAATACTATCTATAGAAGTTTCTGAGTGCCCACAATCTGTGTCTGAAAACTCGTGCAGTACACTGACAATTTCATGGATATTGGTTACAATTACAGGAAAAGATCTTTTTCCTAATGTCTTAATTTGTACATCTTTCTTAAACAATGAAACATTTAAATTACTATCTATAACGACAGAGTGTGTGATTAATGGTGCTAGATTTCTTATTATCTTTAAAAAAACAAACAAAATCACTGTGTTTTTCGATCACACTCCACTCGTTGGGCAAATCCACTTCCTTTGTACGCAACATCAACTCTTCTAAAGAACTGAAGCTGAAAGTGTTTTCATAGTCCTTCTGTGATGCTAAACTATATTGTAACGCTGCAGCTAACTGCTCATTTTCAAGCCTTTGCTTTTTCTCCTCTAGCCCTTCACGTCTACTTTCTTCCTTTGAAAGGTAGGAAGGACAGTTTGGGAGTAGTGATGGAACAGCATCTGGTCTCAAACGTGGTTTGAGATGGGGGGCTCTTAATAACTGACCAGTCCTTTCATCCACAATTTGTGTTTCCCAAATGACATCATCCTTGTGGAAGTGACCATGACATACCTGTAATTAAAAATGAATAAAAATGAAAAAGGTACTTACAACTGAATGTGATGACAATATTAATAGTGTGAAAACAATTTATGAATATAAAGTTAGTTTCTAGTTCTAAAATACAAATAGACTCCGAACTAAAATGCAGAAAAATACTCAAGTGATAAATGTGGCCATGGCATAGTAACTCTATAAAAACAGTAACACTACAATATCAAAACACATGCAGTTACATGTCATAGCAACAAGCTCTTAAAGAGATGGTGAAATGAAGAAAGTACTTGCCCCATCAATAATTACAAACATTGACTAATGTTTGTAGCATAATTCAATAACAATGATAATTTTTTTTATAATTCAGCCTTGAAGCTCATATATTCACAAGAGGGGTGGGATTTTTGCTTAATGTCTTGCTCTATTTCCCCCACACCCCCCCACCCCCACCCCACACACACACCTCAGACACAAGATAGCATGATGACACCAAACTCACACAGGTGTAATCCACAGAAGCAACTGTGACACAATAACAGAATAATACAAAGTAATTGTCACACTGTGTAACCTTTAGAACTATGAAATACTTAAAGGTAGTGCTTTTTATCAGATAGACACTGTTTTGCTTTTGATATCAGTTCATAACTTACATAAAAACTGACAGTATGATGAAATAATACATTGCCACTTATGTGCTACCTATTAGGCTAAACAAGAGCACACAATTGCTTTCAAGTACTTTAGCTGTGTATCTATAAGACAGCTGTGTAGGCCACTGGCATGTATCTGAAATTCCAGACTCAGAAAGTAAGAATTTGTAAAATCCACAAGTATTTTTTATTTCTTACATGTTTTCACAGTTTCTCCCTTTGCATTTTGTGATGGCCTGTTAATTCATTCATGTACTCATTCATTTTTCCTGTCTATGGTTCAATGTTAAGTCTAAAGCCTACTATATTCCCTAATAGTAACATTCCTTGCAATGACTTCAAATTCCCACCAATAATTTATTAAAAACAAGCGACTGAGACACTGTTTTTACTTCATTTTCAATTTCTGGGTACCCCACGTTACTTGTTTTTGAACAGGCAACTTCCTAAAGACTTTTACAGCAAAAAGAAACACTAAATACAGGAGCAGAATACATCGAAAGTCGTCTGTATCTTAAGTGCACGTACTTAATTATAAACCGACTTTTATTCCTAACAACAGGCAGCATAAACAGTAAGTATAAAGATATACTGAGATATTTAACTACGTAAGTATTACTGTGCTTAGGCTATACTGGTTGAACTTGCAGAATACAGAATTCATATAACCTATACCAGCTAAACTGTAGAATTGCCAGGGCAAGAAAACGAAACGCTATTTTCTTCGGCACTTATACAGTTAAGATCTGATATATTAGTCAAAATGTCACTGACCTTCCTTACTGCATAAGTGCCTATTCTTTGTTAGCACACTTAACCTCTTTTAAGAAATAAACAAAACAAATACTCACTCTTGAACTTGAAGAAGAAGTGAAGTTATCTCTGCGAATACTTGACAACCATTTCTTCCTCGTTGCTTCATCCTCCGGAAATTTAAACACGGTTACTTTTGGTCCACCGTCGTCATTTCCTCTACAATTCGGCACACAACAACGATACGGCATTTTGCAGGCAACGAAATTTTCACAGGCAAGAAAAACAGATCACCAGTTTAGTTCACAGAAACTAAACAACCAAATCACGTACACTAACGAGGGAACACCATTCACTATAATAGTAAACTGACGCGAAACTCGCCGAACGACTATTCACAAGCACTGTTCCGTGAAACTGTTGAAGAAGGTGTTGTGAATTGGCAGGAGCCAATTCACAGAGTTTGGAGGAAGCCGAAATGAACGCGTTTAAGCTCACGCAAACTGGCGTGAGGTCTGGAACAGGACAATGTAATTAATATAGCCAATAAGGTACGTTGCTGCTGGAATACTTAACTTTAATCCATAATTGGTGTACATCGCTCTTGACGGTACATGTTTTACAATCTCAATATTAACTGGTAATGGCGCCTTGCTAGGTCGTAGCAAATGACGTAGCTGAAGGCTATGCTAACTATCGTCTCGGCAAATGAGAGCGTATTTGTCAGTGAACCATTCCTAGCAACGTCGGCTGTACAACTGGGGCGAGTGCTAGGACGACTCTCTAGACCCGCCGTGTGGCGGCGCTCGGTCTGCAATCACTGACATTGGCGAGACGCGGGTCCGACGTATACTAGCGGACCGCGGCCAATTTAAAGGCTACCACCTAGCAAGTGTGGTGTCTGGCGGTGACGCCACAGAAGGGACTATGTGTGTAGCCATCTTGTGACGTCACGCACTACGTAGACAGGCTTTCTTTTACAGTGGGTGCTGGCTGGCGCCCCATCTGCTGCTGTGTGGCCGGCCGGTGTGGCAGTGCGGTTCTCGGCGCTTCCGTCTGGAACCGCGTGGCCGCTACGGTCGCACGTTCGAATCCTGCCTCGGGCATTGATATGTGTGATGTCCTTAGTTAGGTTCAAGTAGTTCTAAGTTCTAGGGGACTGATGACCTCAGAAGTTAAGTCCCATAGTGCTCAGAGCCATTTGAACCATTTTCTGCTGTGTGTAGCTGGTGGTGGGACATGCCCCGCCTTCCAGGAGAGCTGCCACACTTGAATGAGTCTAGTCAGAAAATGGCACCTATTTATACTCGGCTGTGCGCCTCTGTTTTGCCAAGCGCGCCGATTCGCGTCACGTATGCATAACACTGAGGTTGGCCAGAGGACCCCTTCTGCCTGCGACTTGCGCCATACAAACTGCTGCGTGTGCCCTCTCCGGCAGTTCTACGGCCCTGTGGCTTCTATTTACCTTCGCAACTGCTGGTATGCGTAACCCTCTGCAATCCGGCCCGCACCTGGCTGTAACTTGTGCTAAGAATATGGCACAAAACTAACTTTCCCTGTCCTTAACGGTGGTGCCGCTGCAATATATTTTTGAGTGGGGTCCACCTTAAGCAAAACACTATTTTGTTTTTAACCCAGACATGTTTCACTGCAGTTGCAGTATCATCAGTGGGTCTTTTATTGTTATGGTTGTTAAACATAAGGAATGTTCTTTACTGTTTATACAAATATTAGTTTCTAAATCGTAATTACAGGTTTTTGAGGAGCTCATAAAATTGTCTATTCACACCTTCTTTCCACATGGTGTGGTCTCCCTGCTTTATTACGTCTTTATAGTGTCTGTTTTTCTTTACAGTTTCTCACCTGCAACTCTATGCACCTTAATGTAGGCAAAAACACTTGCGCAAAAATTACGATTTCTAAACTGTTGTGGCTATGCCTGAAATTAATCGTTTATGTGAAAGATTGTATGTGTGTTTATGTGTGTGTGTGTGTGTGTGTGTGTGTGTGTGTGTGTGTGTGTGTGTATCTATTTACATTATGTTTCATTTACGGTTTCATTCTCGTCATCTTCTTCATTGCCAAGTTCAGTGTTTTGAGTTGTCACTGTCACTGTCACTGTTTATCAGCTGCAGTAACAAGATGGCAGACACTGGAACAGTAGAAGGTGTGAAAACAAGATGGCAGACACTGGAACAGTAGAAGGTGTGAAAACGAGATGGCAGACACTGGAACAGTAGAAGGTGTGAAAACGAGATGGCAGACACTGGAACAGTAGAAGGTGTGAAAACAAGATGGCAGACACTGGAACAGTAGAAGGTGTGAAAACGAGATGGCAGACACTGGAATAGTAGAAGGTGTGAAAACAAGATGGCAGAAACTGGAACAGTAGAAGGTGTGAAAACGAGATGGCAGACAGTGGAACAGTTGAAGACGTCATTGGCGGTTGTTTTGAATTTCTCAGAGAGAGAGAGAGTAAAGAAAGAGGGGGAGAGAGAGAGCGAGTGAGAGAGGGAGGGAGGGAGAGAGTAGGTTTGAGGATTTATCATTATTATTATAATTATATGTATCTCTTTTTAGTTTTATGTGTGTGCATGTATGTGTGTTTATGTGTGTGTGTGTGTGTGTGTGTGTGTGTGTGTGTATCTATTTACATTATGTTTCATTTACGGTTTCATTCTCGTCATCTTCTTCATTGCCAAGTTCAGTGTTTTGAGTTGTCACTGTCACTGTCACTGTTTATCAGCTGCAGTAACAAGATGGCAGACACTGGAACAGTAGAAGGTGTGAAAACAAGATGGCAGACACTGGAACAGTAGAAGGTGTGAAAACGAGATGGCAGACACTGGAACAGTAGAAGGTGTGAAAACGAGATGGCAGACACTGGAACAGTAGAAGGTGTGAAAACAAGATGGCAGACACTGGAACAGTAGAAGGTGTGAAAACGAGATGGCAGACACTGGAATAGTAGAAGGTGTGAAAACAAGATGGCAGAAACTGGAACAGTAGAAGGTGTGAAAACGAGATGGCAGACAGTGGAACAGTTGAAGACGTCATTGGCGGTTGTTTTGAATTTCTCAGAGAGAGAGAGAGAGTAAAGAAAGAGGGGGAGAGAGAGAGAGCGAGTGAGAGAGGGAGGGAGGGAGAGAGTAGGTTTGAGGATTTATCATTATTATTATAATTATATGTATCTCTTTTTAGTTTTATGTGTGTGCATGTATGTGTGTGTCTGTGTGTGCGTGTGTGTCTGTGTATGTGGGGGGGGGGGGGGGGGGGGGAAGTTCGATAGGCTGGTATTATCAACTACTAATTCTTTAATGCCAGGGAACAGAGTTCCATTGCAGAGAGCTGTATATTCATTTATTACTTGCTTTCCTTCAACTATGGCTTTTTGTATTTGATAGTTTTCTTCAATTATTAGTTTATGTGCTCCTCAAAAACCTGTAATTACGATTTAGAAACTAATATTTGTATAAACAGTAAAGAACATTCCTTATGTTTAACAACCATAACAATAAAAAACACAGTAATGATACTGCAACTGCAATTAAACACGTCTGGGACAAAAACAAAGTAGTGTTTTGCTGAAGGCGGATCCCACTCAAAAACATATGTTTATGTACAGGTCCTGTATGGTTCTCAAGGGACTCTTAAACAATTCGTGGAAAACAGTGACAAGTTGAGGCAACGGTGATCGAGATGGGCAGCGATCACACACCTTTCTCTCCAAAGTAGACCACAAAGGCTCATTAATACCGAGACCAGGGGGACGTGTGGCTCATAAAACCGGTTCTGGACGACATGAGCTGTCAAACACACGCTCTGTCGTTTAACAGCACGGTGTCACCATAGGGGAACAAACATGGAATGTACTTGATCAGCCAAAATGCTGACATAATCATTGGCAGAAGCGCTACCTTGCAGAGTAATCATAGGGGCCACGGAATACCGCGAAATGGCTGTCCGAAAGATCACTGAAGCCGCACCACGTTTTACTCTTGGGCTAGAAGTTGGAAACAGAGTGATCGAGATTCACCCGACGAGATGACATTTTTTTATTGCTACATAGTTCGGATTTTATGGATTCGGCACCACGTTTTCTTGTTATGGACATGACTGGTTTTGGGATTCCAGTTAGCACTGAAAATCCCTGCTTACGAAGCTCCTTTCGCGTTGTTTTGATGCCGAAACAGTTCGCGAGTGCGACATTAAGTTCTGTAGTGACTTCTGTAGCTGCCGTCCTCTTTATTTTCCGTGATAATCATCTTCTGTCACCGTACGTGAGTATCACGCACCGCTCCCTTTCGTCCGCTTTGTGAAATAGCTGACAATGTTTCTTCGCTTGCCCTGTACGTGGTATAAATCTTGGATACGGTGCGTCTTCGAAGTCCAAGCACTTTGATACCTTGTTTACGTAAGCACTCGCCATAAAAGCACCAACAATTTGCTCTCGCTCGTATTGACTTGGCTCCAACATGATACACTCACGAACTTTGCAGTACACTGTCATTACCACGGCTGACACATTCAACGTATTGATGACATTGTGCAGGTGCCGTTGGTGGTCAAGTACAACAGCGCACCCTGCAGGTTCGGCTAACATCTGCTTTTATGTTGCATTTTCCGCAGTTTTTCCAAATTTTCGCCTAACCACTGTATGATTTTCATGTACCCATGAGTTTCATAGTTGTAAATGATGGTGTTATTTGTTTGAGTAATTCAGTATTTATATCAGATTTAATTAATAGATAGTGCTTTTCAGCAACTTAGATGACGCACATCTAACTAGACGTTCGTACAAACAAGCATAAATGATCACTGAATGTGTTTGACGTTGTCGAAATAGGAGAAAGCGATCATAAAATGATAATCAGTTGTAAAATTGTTCAAAATGGATCAAATGGCTCTGAGCACAATGGGACTTAACATCTGAGGTCATCAGTCCCCTAGAACTTAGAACTACTTAAACCGAACTATCCTACGGACATCACACACATCCATGCCCGAGGCAGAATTCGAACCTGCGACCGTTGCGGTGCGCGGTTCCGGACTGAAGCGCCTAGAACCGCTCGGCCACATCGGCCGGCCGTAAAATTGTAAATATTTTAAAATTGTAAATATTTTAAAAAATTCCTGTAAAACTTTTTGAAACTTCTAAAATTTTTCTATATATTGTCTCAATCGCATTTAACATAAAAAAATATACAGAAAGTGATGGCCAGTTTCGGTAGCTTAACTACCACCGTCAGATTACATGTAGTATTATACATGCACTAGCAGTGTACAACATGGCACATTTCACCAGGAGATTTAAAATAAGAATATTATACATGGTGCAACGGTGTTATACATTGCTATTCAGTGCGTGTATAATATTACGTGTGATCTGAGGGTGATATTTAAGCTACCGAAAGTGGCCACCACTTTCTAAATAATTTTTTATGTTGAATGCGATTGAGGCAATATATAGACAAATTTTGGAAGTTTTAAAACGTTTTATAGGAAGTTTTTAAAATATTACAATTGATAAAAGATTATGTATAGCGAATATTCCTCAAATCTCTTTCGTTTTATAGTTAAAGTTTTGTTACATTGTTCAGGATAGCATAAACTTTATTTCTAGTTGCGGTACGTTCCAAGGATTACGAACAATATTACGCTGAAATTTCTCCGCAGTCTTATCAGCATTTGATATCCTATAGACAGGCTGGCAGCCTTGGAATAAATGACAGATGAGTGTCTCAAGTCAGTTTACATCCCTCCGTCCCATGGTGCTTAATCGTTCTCCACGAGAGCTGCGCTTAGACAAAAATCTCTCTTTAGCCAAGGAACTTCACAATTGTGCGAACTTTGAAGCACCACTAAACCCGTATTTCTTACGTGCTTAGTGCAGGAGCTAGCTGAAACTTAGGGTTGGCACGTAAAACCCCGTCTCTCCCGCTGATAAATTCTGTCCTTACGTGGCATGCAGGCTCCGATATCTCCCTTCGTGTAAATTCCATCAAATAAATACTATTGGCGTATACACGATTCTTAAAGTTAGTCACAGATACAACGCACTGGATCTGATCTACAGTAATAAAGTGAAATTTACTCCACGTCGAACAAAGGATGAAAGACTCGGATTAACATCTTAGCGTTTCGTTGCATGACAGACAGGGCACACAAATTCGATGACAGCAAGGATGGCGAAGATTACAGGAAGCCTTTCTTCACAGACGTTCAGCTTAACAAATTAAGGGAAACCTACTAATATGGAAGTATGAATTACCTAATAGGGATTTGTGCATCACTCCTCGTATTGCGCAACAGAAATTAGGAAAAGAATTGCAATGGCAAAAGAAGGATTCAAGAGGAAACAGAAATTACTAAACAAAGATCTGAGGAAAAGACTTGCCAAATGCTGCATCTGGAGCGTTGCACTATTTGGTGCGGAGACCTGGACATTGAGGAAGGAAGATGAAAGGAGATTGGAGGCACTAGAGATGTGGATATGGAGAAGAATGGGAAAAATGAAATGGGAAGACTGAGTAAGGAATGAAGAAGTATTAAGAAGAGTTGGAGAAGAAAGAAACATGCTGAAAGTCATCAGAAAGAGAAAACGGAACTGGATTGGACATTGTTTGAGGAGGGACTGTTTATTAAAGGAAGGAATAGAAGGAATGGTGGAGGGAAAAAGAGGAAGAGGAAAAAGAAAATATCAAATGCTGTGCAGTATCAAAACAGGCAAATATTCTGAAATGAAAAGACTGGCTATGGACAGACAAAGGTGGAAGAGGCTTAACCCATGACAAGACCTGCCGTAAGGCAGAATACCGTACTACTACCTCGCGATTGCTAGTCCAGCGCGTTCGCCATCTCATTCTGTCACAATCTACAAATATAGACTGAATTAGAAAATACACAACTTAGTTTTAGTAAAAGATTATAATTTCTCGGTAATATAAGCGAAACTAGCACATTATACACAAAACAACATATTGTGGTTTAATTCCCATGCAGCGCAATAACATAAAAAAGAGAAGTAAATTATTGCGTGTATCAATATTTAGCACAGATCTAAAAATGAAATGTTATCGGCCAAATTAAAACATCCGACAGAATTTTGTCGGAATTAGATATCAGGTACACAATAAATCTGTAAAGTAGGACTATAAAAGAAAATTAAATGCAAGTAAAATATCGTAATGAGAATATCATTAGCGTGCTTAACACAGAAAAAAAAATCTGGAAATACGCCTAATACATAATGCACCGCAATCCAAAACAAAAAAAATCTGAAAAGATCAAGCCACATCATTTTTAGAAAATTTCATTGCTACTCAAACGAGAGAAATTAATGGAGGCTGGGTACATATTTTTATAGTGCTTTCCGAGGACCGTACTAAATGAAACAACTTTTGGTGTTGTCGTCAGTGATTGTTGGTAATGACGAAGTCTTCAGTGCGGAAACAAGTTTGATGCAGCTCTCGACGCTAATCTGCAATATGCAAGTTTCTTCATCTCTGCATAACTCCGCGTTGCAATGAAGTTTTCGTCACCGCTGCTGTTGTCAGACCTTCCCCGCCACACGCAGCCTTATCACTGTTACCCAATTACTTAATCCTAGTGCCTCAGGACGTATCCTGTCAACGCACACCTTCTTGTAGTTGTGCCATAAATCTCTTTTCTGTCCAAATTCCATTCTAAGATAAGCCATGCGGTCAGTATTTCCTCGTGCTTCAGTACATTTCTCTAGAACTGATCTTTCCCGAGGTGGCCTGCTATGGAGTTTTCCGTAGTTCTGTAAGTAATTCACGTCTATTTTGTTAGACGCCCGCATCTCGTGGTCGTGCGGTCGCGTTCTCGCTTCCCACCCCCGGGTTCCCGGGTTCGATTCCCGGCGGGGTCAGGGATTTTCTCTGCCTTGTGATGGCTGGGTGTTGTGTGTTGTCCTTAGGTTAGTTAGGTTTAAGTAGTTCTACGTTCTAGGGGACTGATGAACATAGATGTTAAGTCCCATAGTGCTCAGAGCCGTTTCTTTTTGTTAGACGCGCGGGCTAGCCGCGCGGTCTTGGGCACCTTGTCACGCTCCACGCGGCTGCCCCCGTCGGAGGCTTGAGTCCTCCCTCGGGCATGGGTGTATGTGCGTGTAAGTTAGTTTAAGTTAGGTTAAGTTGTGTGTAGGCTTAGGGACCGATGACCTCAGCAGTTTGGTCCCATACGACCTCACCACCAATTTCCAAATTTTTCTAATTTTCAAGCATGACTACTAAAACTGATTGTTCTATAATATTCGAACATGTCGGTTCCCGCCCTCCTTGTAACTGGGGTTATTGCTTTATTGTTAAAGTTTGATGCTTCTCTCGTATATCCTTCATACCAAGTGGAAAATTGTTGCCGTGGTTATCTGTCCTACCGATACTAACAATTTAGAGGAATTTCGTCTACTCCAGGCGACGTTGCTTCCACTCATATCATTCCATCCACTCTCAGATTATCCTGACAATAACACATCATCCATATCACGACATAAAGCGTAACCAATAGATAGTGAGAGCTACGATGTTACAATGTCAAAGATGAGATAGTACTGATGGTCGCTCTTGTAATTACTAAAACGATGTAAATTATGTTGTATAACTAAGTCACCGATGACGAACACGAATTTATTCTCTCAGACCATCAAGTATGTTAGAAATACTGTGAAGCAATTAATGTACGCTCTCTGAAACAATCTGTCCTCTACTGACTTTTCTTCTTTCTGTATTATCTCATTTATACCGTAGGAAAACCAATTATATATCGTAAACAAAACATGTACACAACAAAACGACTAAAACAGTACATTTTCCATGACCCGAATTGCAGGTTACCTACGCAACGGCTTAGAGGGGCAATAAAAACTTGAGTTTCAGTGTTTCGTTCAATTATTGACCGAAACTGAAAAATTTAAATTGCTACAACAATATACTCTTTAACCGTTGTAATCGTAAGTTAAAGATTTAACATAATAAGACAGGTATCATCTTTTTAAACTGTGTACGTCTTGACAAAATGTAACTCACGGTGCGAAAATTACTCAGACAAGATTCACCCAGTTTTTTGAGATTGAGAGCACTTAGCGACTTGCATCGCATATTAAACATATTTTTAAAACTTTTCGAAACTTCTTCTTGCTGACAATTTTCACAAACAAATTGAGAAAAGTTTCTGCGTTACTAAGTTTTTCCCTTTTAATGCGGAAAAATTCAGCATTAGGCTTTACTTTTTGTCATTTCATTACTACTGATTCCAGTAGCAACTCCTTTTGGAGACGGTATTTTCATATACGGCTGAACGTACCTGTAAAATTACATCATTGTATGACTCCAAGAGGAAATAATAAGACTGGTAGACCAAGAACGGAGTGCTCGGATTACAAATTATTTAAGGCAAGGATGTAGTCTTTCGCCCCTACTGTTCAATCTGTGCATCGAAGAAAGAATAACGGAAATAAAAGAAAGTTTCAAGAGTGGGTTACAATTCAGGGTGAAAGAATATCAACGATAGAATTTGCTGACGACGCTTCTGGGACTTGAAACCTGGTCTGTCTGGATAGAAAGGCCGCATGTAACCCCAACACATGGACACTGCCCAGATGCAGGAGGGGAACGTTATGTTAGTATATTTTATTTATTTAGTTGGGAAAGTGAAGTAAAGATCGGTCTAATTGCATAATTAATCATACAGATCGATTATAAATACACTACTATATGCAGAAGGACTGCCTAAACTCGCCATACAGCTCAAAAAAAGACAATACCATACGACAGGTGCTACCCTACTTGGAAAGAATTTCACAATACCACTCGAAAGTACTTCAAAATGGTTTAAATGGCTCTGAGCACTATGGGACTTAACTTATGAGGACATCAGTTCCCTAGAACTTAGAACTACTTAAACATAACTAACCCAAGGACATCACAGACATCTGTGCCCGAGGCAGGATTCGAACCTGCGACCGTAGCGGCCGCGCGGTTCCAGACTGTAGTATTTTTTTTTGGTGGGAAATACACTCCTGGAAATTGAAATAATAACACCGTGAATTCATTGTCCCAGGAAGGGGAAACTCTATTGACACATTCCTGGGGTCAGATACATCACATGATCACACTGACAGAACCACAGGCACATAGACACAGGCAACAGAGCATGCACAATGTCGGCACTAGTACAGTGTATATCCACCTTTCGCAGCAATGCAGGCTGCTATTCTCCCATGGAGACGATCGTAGAGATGCTGGATGTAGTCCTGTGGAACGGCTTGCCATGCCATTTCCACCTGGCGCCTCAGTTGGACCAGCGTTCGTGCTGGACGTGCAGACCGCGTGAGACGACGCTTCATCCAGTCCCAAACATGCTCAATGGGGGACAGATCCGGAGATCTTGCTGGCCAGGGTAGTTGACTTACACCTTCTAGAGCACGTTGGGTGGCACGGAATACATCCGGACGTGCATTGTCCTGTTGGAACAGCAAGTTCCCTTGCCGGTCTAGGAATGGTAGAACGATGGGTTCGATGACGGTTTGGATGTACCGTGCACTATTCAGTGTCCCCTCGACGATCACCGGTGGTGTACGGCCAGTGTAGGAGATCGCTCCCCACACCATGATGCCGGGTGTTGGCCCTGTGTGCCTCGGTCGTATGCAGTCCTGATTGTGGCGCTCACCTGCACGGCGCCAAACACGCATACGACCATCATTGGCACCAAGGCAGAAGCTACTCTCATCGCTGAAGACGACACGTCTCCATTCGTCCCTCCATTCACGCCTGTCGCGACACCACTGGAGGCGGGCTGCACGATGTTGGGGCGTGAGCGGAAGACGGCCTAACGGTGTGCGGGACCGTAGCCCAGCTTCATGGAGACGGTTGCGAATGGTCCTCGCCGATACCCCAGGAGCAACAGTGTCCCTAATTTGCTGGGAAGTGGCGGTGCGGTCCCCTACGGCACTGCGTAGGATCCTACGGTCTTGGCGCGCATCCGTGCGTCGCTGCGGTCCGGTCCCAGGTCGACGGGCACGTGCACCTTCCGCCGACCACTGGCGACAACATCGATGTACTGTGGAGACCTCACGCCCCACGTGTTGAGCAATTCGGCGGTACGTCCACCCGGCCTCCCGCATGCCCACTATACGCCCTCGCTCAAAGTCCGTCAACTGCACATAAGGTTCACGTCCACGCTGTCGCGGCATGCTACCAGTGTTAAAGACTGCGATGGAGCCACGGCAAACTGGCTGACACTGACGGCGGCGGTGCACAAATGCTGCGCAGCTAGCGCCATTCGACGACCAACACCGCGGGTCCTGGTGTGTCCGCTGTGCCGTGCGTGTGATCATTGCTTGTACAGCCCTCTCGCAGTGTCCGGAGCAAGTATGGTGGGTCTGACACACCGGTGTCAATGTGTTCTTTTTTCCATTTCCAGGAGTGTATATTCGACTGACGAGATTCTGGTGTTATACAGAGAGGAGTTTAATAAATGTATTGCCAGCAAGCATACAGCTGAAGACCATGTCTATCGCTGTTTGACGTCAGGGTTCACTACAGACGCCTGCTCGTCAACCACCCTCCAGCACAGGTAATGAAAGCCAATAGACGCTATCACAACTAATGAAAAAATTGTACCACTGTCCTAATTACACTTCAAAATTGTGAAAAAACCAGCACTCATACTGAAACGGTCTTAATGCAACATATGTACTGTGGAAAATCGTCGCCCCAAAAGACTGCATAGGAGGTGATAGTTTAAATGCATTCTCCACGATGAACAATCACAAACTGCCGAAATTCGAGAACGTATTACCTCCCCTCATCCACCCTCCCTCCCTCCCACACCTACCAGGGGGTGGGGGATGGGGGGAGTGTCAGGCCATTTTCAAATGGTCAACTGCTACCGCTGAGGACATTGTGGTTTTACTACAGCCAACAGCCACCCATCGTCGTCGCTGGTTGCACCCGGCCTTCCCAACACAAAAGCGTATATAGTCACGTAAGCAATAGGAGATAAATGAAGGGACGCCCCAAGTTCAACTACTTCGTCTAAAATGTAGCGCCACAGTATTACCCCCCCCCCCCCCCCGCACTCACACCGCCAACCTGGTCGCGGGCAGCGGCATTGGCGATCTCACTCGCACTGGACCATCCTCCACACAAGCCCACCACAAGCGAACGCAGCTCCTTGATGGAGAGAAGTTGTATTTAATGTCATCGTATCTCTTATAATCTAGCATCATTTAAAATGCAAAACACAATCGCGACGATAATAAATGTCAACTTTCCACGAAAATAGGTGCAGTCCATTTTCTTTTTGTACGTGAACCAAAGCGGTATAGGTTTTTTACTTTTAACTGCAGGATACAATTCGCATCTCATGATTTTGTGACGTCCAACGAAATGCACCACCACCAATTACAAATGACTAAGCTATACACGCCCTCTACACGTCCACCATGCGTAAAACCTGGGATAAAATAAGCTTCCACTATTTTGCTGTGAAAACGACAGATCACTGCAGAATGTCGTCCTTATTTTGAAACCATCATTGGAGTAAAGACAAAGAGAGAATTTACACTCGGGAGAAAGATCATCTATGTTAAGCAATTTCTTTCAACTTGACTGACAAATGACACGACCTGAGAGTGTCTCTCACGTTCAAGTTTGTGTCTGTGAATGAACTGTAGTGCACGTGTGTATTACAAACATTTCAGATGCGTGAAATAACAATAGAGAATACAATCGTTCACACAATTGGTTCAGATGTCGGAAAAATACAATCATTGTACGTTCGACAACAATACGCTATAATTTAACAGGCTGTTGCTCTTTTGTACACTACGGTAAGTCCGGTTTTACCAATGTGAAGCTACATCGTACCTATGTTTACGAAACAAATCGTGATAGCCTGTCTTGTAATAGAACCTACTATAAGATTTTACTGCATCTCTTTCTCTCTTCCGTGATATCGAAACCAACTGGAGTGCTCGCATGCTTACATTTGAGATATTTGTTCCATAAATCTACTCTGCTGACATGTCTGTAAAGTTTTTAATCATACAGCAGATTCTTGTTGTGCTGACATAAGCCTCAACCAGCACACTGGTCGGCGCTAGGAAACGTTGTATAGCAGGTGTAGAAACTAAGCACGCGTAAGAGAAGAGAAGACCAAGACACACCCCCAGGCTACGCCCCGATAACGTCACCTGGGAAGCGTGGCTATAGACCACTGCCAACAGCCGAGGTCCCTCAGTCTCTCAATCTCAGCGTCTCAGTGCGGTGCATCGGGTCTCAGTTTGCATTGTACCTCAATATGATGGACTGTGCTCTAGTCTGCCACAGTGACATCTGTCGCCGCACATCTTAGCTAGCTGCGGGAACGTTAATCATTGCATATACTTGTGATCCGCACTGCAGTTCCTTCTCTGAATCCTCGCACAAACGAAAAAATGGCTGACATCGAAATAAGTGTCCAAGGAATAGAAAAGCAACTGGAATCACTCAATAGAGGAAAGTCCACTGGACCTGACGGGATACCAATTCGATTCTACACAGACTACGCGAAAGAACTTGCCCCCCTTCTAACAGCCGTGTACCGCAAGTCTCTAGAGGAACGGAGGGTTCCAAATGATTGGAAAAGAGCACAGGTAGTCCCAGTCTTCAAGAAGGGTCGTCGAGCAGATGCGCAAAACTATAGACCTATATCTCTGACGTCGATCTGTTGTAGAATGTTAGAACATGTTTTTTGCTCGAGTATCATGTCGTTTTTGGAAACCCAGAATCTACTATGTAGGAATCAACATGGATTCCGGAAACAGCGATCGTGTGAGACCCAACTCGCTTTATTTGTTCATGAGACCCAGAAAATATTAGATACAGGCTCCCAGGTAGATGCTATTTTTCTTGACTTCCGGAAGGCGTTCGATACAGTTCCGCACTGTCGCCTGATAAGCAAAGTAAGAGCCTACGGAATATCAGACCAGCTGTGTGGCTGGATTGAAGAGTTTTTAGCAAACAGAACACAGCATGTTGTTATCAATGGAGAGACGTCTACAGACGTTAAAGTAACCTCTGGCGTGCCACAGGGGAGTGTTATGGGACCATTGCTTTTCACAATATATATAAATGACCTAGTAGATAGTGTCGGAAGTTCCATGCGGCTTTTCGCGGATGATGCTGTAGTATACAGAGAAGTTGCAGCATTAGAAAATTGTAGCGAAATGCAGGAAGATCTGCAGCGGATAGGCACTTGGTGCAGGGAGTGGCAACTGTCCCTTAACATAGACAAATGTAATGTATTGCGAATACATAGAAAGAAGGATCCTTTATTGTATGATTATATGATAGCGGAACAAACACTGGTAGCAGTTACTTCTGTACAATATCTGGGAGTATGTGTGCGGAACGATTTGAAGTGAAATGATCATATAAAATTAATTGTTGGTAAGGCGGTTACCAGGTTGAGATTCATTGGGAGAGTGCTTAGAAAATGTAGTCCATCAACAAAGGAGGTGGCTTACAAAACACTCGTTCGACCTATACTTGAGTATTGCTCATCAGTGTGGGATCCATACCAGATCGGTTTGACGGAGGAGATAAAGAAGATCCAAAGAAGAGCGGCGCGTTTCGTCACAGGGTTATTTGGTAACCGTGATAGCGTTACGGAGAGGTTTAATAAACTCAAGTGGCAGACCCTGCAAGAGAGGCGCTCTACATCGCGGTGTAGATTGCTCGCCAGGTTTCGAGAGGGTGCGTTTCTGGATGAGGTATCGAATATATTGCTTCCCCCTACTTGTACCTCCCGAGGAGATCACGAATGTAAAATTAGAGAGATTAGAGCGCGCACGGAGGCTTTCAGACAGTCGTTCTTCCCGCGAACCATACGCGACTGGAACAGGAAAGGGATGTAATGACAGTGGCACGTAAAGTGCCCTCCGCCACACACCGTTGGGTGGCTTGCGGAGTATAAATGTAGATGTAGATGTAGATGTGATATGGACATGGACAAGATTAAAGAATAAGTACATATTATTTGATTTCTGTTAACCACATATTGGACATAATTGAAGTTAATTACTCAATTGGTACCTGTAATAAAGTGTATTTTAACCACGTGTGCATTTTGTGTTGTACTGAGAGGAACTGAAGTTAATTACTCAATTGTTACCTGTACTAAAGTGCATTTTAACCACGTGTGCATTTTGTGTTGTAGTCAGAGGAAACCGGCCACCCACCTATCATACCACCCTCTTCTCATCGAGCCAGAAACCACAAAACGTTACAAGACGGCACAGCCACAACACTCTTGTTCTACTTTTGTAAGCAATTTGACCATCACATCCTGTTTCACCCAATCAACTCGCATGTCAGGAAAAAAACAACTATCTTTTCTAGGTTCCACAACAAACTACAATTCAATTGGTGTCTACTTTATAATTAGAGGTTATGAAGTATGAAATAAACAAGACTTGTGGTAACACCTGTTTTTTAAACGTGCAGTCATAACGGACGTTAAAAGTGGTCATGGTTTCACGAGAATAGATGCAGCCAGCTTCTATTAATCTTATCAGAAGAATCGGTGTAGTTTTGAGAGAATTATCCATATAAAAAGTTTAACCAGTTATACCGCTCCTTGTAATAGGACCGCCTATAAGGTTTTACCGCCTATTTCACTTCAGATATATCGAAAAAACGAATGCCGTCTGCGTGTTGACATCGAGCATGTTACACATCACTACATTGGAGCATGTGGCCAGTGCTCGAAGGGTTGCACAGATCTGCGTAAAGTTTTGTCAGCTATGCTGGAGGATGACTGTATCCAACAGAATATCAATCACGAAAGAGGACTCCTGTATTGCTCCTTCATAAGCAGTTTAATAATGTCCAAGCAGCATACAGCTGCAGTTAAGTACCCCTGACACAGAACTCGAAGTCATGGTAGAAAAACCTACCATGACTTCGGGGTCTGTGTCAGGTGCTAAACCGATATTAACACGTTTCGATCCTTTGGCTCTCATAGAATGCTGAACATTGCATGGTGTAAACTATGCAGCTCCCACAACACAACGATTGACAGATATAAAACACAGAGGCTATATTTCTCATTGACAGAAATGTGGAAGTCATTGCAACGTATGGAACCTGGTAATGTTCGTGGCATTGTAGAGCGTTTCCAGCAGCTATCCAAAGGTGACGATCTATACAATTAATCTCACCTATCAGCGACGGCGTGGTGGATGTCACAGCGTTCCATTTCAAGGAGCGTCATGAACATGATTACTGTTCTGGTGTTGACCATCACCGGGAGGTGCTGTTCATAACACGCGCGATATAATAGAAAAAAAGAGTTACTGCGATCTTATAGGTGAAAAAAAAAAGAAAAAGATGTGGAGGGCACCGCAGCATATGGAAATAGGGCGAGTCTGCAGCATTGCAGAAAGCTTCCAAACAACTGTCAGAAGGTAACAACTTTCACATTTAATCCCACGCCCCACAGTGACAGGTAGCGAACAACCAGTATTCCGAGAAGACTCCCTCCATCTCAACCAACCGGTGTCAGTCAATCATTATGGCACGGTAATCAACAGCGTACCAATGGACAGACAGGATGGGAAAGACACTGTTGATATGGGGCGATGTACGGCAATGCAACCCACAGTAGACAGCATGATCAGTTTTAGTACTTTTACCAGTTTTTCCGTAAGTTCAATGCCAGCCAATGACACAACTGAATGCTACCCAATTTCAGCATCATCGCTAAATCACCCATCCACTACTTTGCAAGTACCGTATGCTAGATTGGAAATACAGATAGATGACTGTGCAATACGCCCATTCGACCATATACACCAAAGTATACTCTTGATGGACTGTCTCTATCCTTCCGAGGGACATCTAGCACCCGAAATTGTGGAATTTGGGGGGGAATATACCATCATCATGGATCTTTAAGCGAATAAAAGGAGGTGTAACAGGCGCAGCAGGATGCTTTGGCTTGTTGTTATTACTGGAAAATCTAGACAATATTGTTACGAAATGTCGGTAATCTAACTTGCATCAAAGATGTTTGCTCTTTACCAAGATTGATTTAAATGCTCTTACATCCCCTACAGAACCGTTTTGTGACGAGGTTTTCGCTCTTTTCTGGTCTGCAGCTCTGTCGAAAATAACGTATAAGCGGTTGAAAGCGAGGCTGCACGATTAGTAATATGCTGGCATAGTTGTTCTGTGTAGAGCTGTCAGCGGCGGAAGGTTGCGATTCCAATTCATAACTTCCTAGCTGTTTGTCTATAATTTACGATGCCAGGGATGCGTACTCTGTAGGTACGGGGAAGGGAAAATCTCACGTTCAGGGATGCAAAGTGCTGTCGACACAGTGTCAGTAAACCAATAACTTATTATTAAGATAAAGAAAAACCTTAAATCTACAGTTTGTACATGTCCTGATATGGTTGTAGGGGTGTACCAGGGTTGGGAGGTGTAGAGAAAAGTAGCGAAGCTCAACTGGGAAGCAATAAGAGCATATACGTACTGGAAAAATTATCATTGGAGCAGCGGAAATCAACTCTGTACCCATATTGCCTGATCACTGCATGGTAGAGTGGAAGTCAGATGAACGTGTAAAACTGTGCCAGACTTTGAGTTGGCATCAGGCGCATCGGTATATGAGTCTGCGGATGAGCTTTCAGATGTACCATAGGAGTACACGGATTTGTTTACAGGCTACGATTTTCCAATTTGCACCACGCGTAGAGTCCCACCTAGGTACGAAGCAAGTGTTACTACACTTTTCATGATCTCCCTTTCCAAAATGCATGCATGTAGATCATTTGGAAGAGGGGAATTCTTACGATTTTTTAGTAGGCTGGTGGATAGGACACGCAAATATCCTCGTAGAAAGTCAAACAATGCATTGGTATGCCTGCAATATGACCATATACATACGGAAAAACATTTTTAAAAATTATGAAAAAATGACATAAAATCGGTAACAATCGAGGAAAACCTGGGATAATTACGACAAATTGGTGGGAAATATGTAAAATTTAGGTAATTAGGAATAAATATGAAAAGTCGTGAAAAAGTTGCGAAATTACGTAAATTGACCCAGAACACATAAAAGTAGAAGAAACGTACCACGAAATGCGGGAAATTGAAGTGGGTTGGGGGGTACATGGACACTCAAGACCAAGAAAAGCTTAAAAATTTTACTCAGGCTGCGTTCAGTTTTAACCCTCCCAATCTCCGTGTAAACTATGTGGATTTTCGAAACACATACTCCAACAAAGGCGACAGGAGTATTACGTAGAGGTACTATATTGAAGCATGCAAAACGTATGTATCCCAATCCATAACTGTGTTCTCATACATGCAGTCGAATATAGCTTTCATCGAATTATGGCCGCTTCTCACAAACAATGTTATTCGTTAAGTATTAAGGAAAAGAATCGGTGTGTTCATCAGACATACGCCATTTCCTAGAGTGTTCTCTAGGAGAGTTGACCGATGTCACGTGTTCACGTGTATAACCTTAAATAGTGTGAGAGGGGGGGAGGGGGTGTAATCGACAGATATGGCGTTAGAACGAAATTGCCGTATCACACTAGGACTTCTTTGTGCAAGAGGAATGCTACCAGATCTGTTGTGATGCTACTATAAATGCCCATAATACTGTGACGTCTCCTTTGGCTACCGAGCTTGCTGCTTCTTCGTCTGCGTTTTCATGCAGAAGGGCGCGGGTGGTACCTCAATATACCAGCTACTGAAAATACTCGTGTCGGGTTTTTTCGCTCTATTTCTTAGTGAGACACAGCCGCATCCGTCAAAACCGATACCAGTACCAAATATGAGCACAACCGATGCGGGAACTGTGATTGAGCGTACACACGTTTTCGACCTAAAACTACGTATAAAATACATTAATTTCCTAAGAGACACAACAGCGGTCTCCGGACTAAGCAGCAGGCAACGTACACTTGCGATGCCGTCCTAGGACACCAGAATAGTGTAGAAGGAAGTAGTTTTATCGTTTTAAAGTTAGTCACATTAGTGATTGGGGAAGGAAACTTGTGGGGTGTTTGTATTGTTAGTAGCCTGTTTATATGTTTGTGTGTTGGCAGCGATACAGACCGTAATTAATATCTCTGACTGCTCTCTGCCCCCTCAGTAAAAGACGCTGTGGTTGGACTGTCTAGCAGCTAGCACTTAGCGAGAGGACGGCTTGGACATGTGTTTTCAGGAAGACTCTGTGTTGGTAGGGCATGCATCGTAAAATGAAGATGGATGCAGTTGGTACTGTTTGGGTAGTGCAATTATTGACGACTATACAATTTTTGGAACTGGGTGTCACATGAACAAAGTAAAATCTTCTAAATACATTGTTTGCTCTTTAACAAAATTTCTCTTTTGCTAACCATATGCCTCCTAGTAGTTAAAGCCTATAGTAGATACAGGGTGTTTCAAAAATGACCGGTATATTTGAAACGGCAATAAAAACTAAACGAGCAGCGATAGAAATACACCGTTTGTTGCAATATGCTTGGGACAACAGTACATTTTCAGGCAGGCAAACTTTCGAAATTACAGTAGTTACAATTTTCAACAACAGATGGCGCTGCGGTCTGGGAAACTCTATAGTACGATATTTCCACATATCCACCACGCGTAGCAATAATATGGCGTAGTCTCTGAACGAAATTACCCGAAACCCTTGACAACGTGTCTGGCGGAATGGCTTCACATGCAGATGAGATGTACTGCTTCAGCTGTTCAATTGTTTCTGGATTCTGGCGGTACACCTGGTCTTTCAAGTGTCCCCACTGAAAGAAGTCACAGGGGTTCATGTCTGGCGAATAGGGAGGCCAATCCACGCCGCCTCCTGTATGTTTCGGATAGCCCAAAGCAATCACACGATCATCGAAATATTCATTCAGGAAATTAAAGACGTCGGCCGTGCGATGTGGCCGGGCACCATCTTGCATAAACCACGAGGTGTTCGCAGTGTCGTCTAAGGCAGTTTGTACCGCCACAAATTCACGAAAAATGTCCAGATAGCGTGATGGAGTAATCGTTTCGGATCTGAAAAATGGGCCAATGATTCCTTTGGAAGAAATGGCGGCCCAGACCAGTACTTTTTGAGGGTGCAGGGACGATGGGACTGCAACATGGGGCTTTTCGGTTCCCCATATGCGCCAGTTCTGTTTATTGACGAAGCCGTCCAGGTAAAAATAAGCTTCGTCAGTAAACCAAATGCTGCCCACATGCATATCGCCGTCATCAATCCTGTGCACTATATCGTTAGCGAATGTCTCTCGTGCAGCAATGGTAGCGGCGCTGAGGGGTTGCCGCGTTTGAATTTTGTATGGATAGAGGTGTAAACTCTGGCGCATGAGACGATACGTGGACGTTGGCGTCATTTGGACCGCAGCTGCAACACTGCGAACGGAAACCCGAGGCCGCTGTTGGATTACCTGCTGCACTAGCTGCGTGTTGCCCTCTGTGGTTGCCGTACGCGGTCGCCCTACCATTCCAGCACGTTCATCCGTCACGTTCCCAGTCCGTTGAAATTTTTCAAACAGATCCTTTATTGTATCGCTTTTCGGTCCTTTGGTTACATTAAACCTCCGTTGAAAACTTCGTCTTGTTGCAACAACTCTGTGTTCTAGGCGGTGGAATTCCAACACCAGAAAAATCCTCTGTTCTAAGGGATAAACCATGTTGTCTACAGCACACTTGCACGGTGTGAACAGCACACGCTTACAGCAGAAAGATGACGTACAGAATGGCGCACCCACAGACTGCGTTGTCTTCTATATCTTTCACATCACTTGCAGCGCCATCTGTTGTTGAAAATTGTAACTACTGTAATTTCGAAACTTTGTCCGCCTGAAAATGTACTGTTGTCCCAAGCATATTGCAACAAACGGTGTATTTCTATCGCTGCTCGTTTAGTTTTTATTGCCGTTTTAAATATACCGGTCATTTTTGAAACACCCTGTAGAATCTTTATATTTTTGTGGCTGTAGTTGCTGCTTGCTGTAATTCCTCCTGTTCGTGTTATGAAGATTTTCTGTGACGTAAATGACTTGTTAGTTTTCGCAGCAAAATAGTGGAAGTATTTTTTTCCCATGTTTTATACATGGTGGTCATGTAGAGGGCATGAATCATTTGTAATCGGTCATGGTGCACTTCGCTGGATGTCGCAAAATCATGAGATGCGAATTGTATCCTGCAGTTAAACGTAAAAGCTATGAAGCTCATGAACTAAAAGAAAATGGACTGCGCCTATTTTCGTGGAAAGTTGACATTTATTATCGTCGCGATTGTGTTTTCCATTTTAAGTGATGCATGATTGTAAGAGATGCGATGGCATTGAATACAGTTGTTCTCTATCAGAGAGCTACCTTCGCTTGTGATGGGGTTGTGTGGAGGATGGTCCCGTGTGGGTGAGATCATTGAGGCAGCTGCGCAGCCAGGATGGCGGCGCGTAGGAGACGGGACTAGGTCGTTATATCTTAGGCGAACAGGTTGCACTTGGGGCAGAGCTCCATTTATTTCCTATTGTTTAGGCGACGATGCATGCTTTTGTGTTGGCAAAGGAACGTCGACTCAAGGTGGCCAGCATCTGCAGGTGTATGGCGGAAGGCTGGGTGCAACCAGCGACCACAAGGGGTGGCAGTTGACAGTTTGAAAAAGCATGTATCCCCTCCGGTACTTGGATGAAGGGAAGGGATGGATGGAGGGGAGGGATGAGGGGAGATGACAGGGCCTTAAAATTTAAAAGTTTGTGAGTGCCTGTCGAGGAGCCCCCTCTTCAGTCTTTTGGGATGACGATTTTCGCAAGGTGATGTGTTGCATTATGACCCATTCATTACGGGTGCTGGTTTTTTCACGAAAAGTTTGAAGTGTAATTAGAACAGCGATGCACTTTTTCCATCAGTTGTGGTAGTTTTATTGGCTTAGATTACCTGGGCTGGAGGGCGATTGTCGATCAGATGTCTGTAGCGAACTCTGATGTCAAGCAATGATGCATACAGTCCTCAGCAGTACGCTTACAGGTAAACACTCTTTCAGTGTATATACCTGGCGATCAAAAAGTCAGTATAAATTTGAAAACTGAATAAATCACGGAGTAATGTAGATAGAGAGGTACAAATTGACACACATGCTTGGAATGACATGGGGCTTTATTATAAACAAAAAAAATACAAACGTTCAAAAAATGTCCGACAGATGGGGTTTCATCTGATCAGAATAGCAATAATAAGCATGAAGGAAGACAAAGCAAAGATAATGTTCTTTACAGGAAATGCTCAATATGTCCACCATCGTTCCTCAGCAATAGCGTCGGATGTTGTCTTTCAGCATCCCTAGAGATGTTGATCCATCACGATACACTTGCGACTTCAGGTAACCCCAAAGCCAATAATCGCACGGACGGAGGTCTGGGGACCTGGGAGGCCAAGCATGATGAAAGCGGCGGCTGAGCACACGATCGTCACCAACCGACGCGCGCAAGAGATCTTTCACGCGTCTAGCAATACTTTGTTTGTTTGGTTTTTTTTTGTTCTAATAAAACCCAATGTCATTCCAAGCATGTGTGTAAATTTTTCCTTCTCTGTCTACATTATTCCGTGGTTTATTAAGTTTTCAAATTTGTACTGACTTTTTGATCACCCGGTATTTCCCACCATAAACAAAGAAATAAAGATAGTACCTTACACCCCAGCCCTTTTCCCTCCAGCTTGTAGGTGAAGGATAGAGTTTTAGTGCGCCTGCCACTAGTTCTTAGCGGTATCGTTAAATTTTCTTCCCAGCGGGGTTACACCAGTTGTGTGGCGTCATCACTTTTTGAGCTTTATTGCAATTTTGGGCAGTCCTTGTGTAGCGCTGTGCATATGGTTGTAGAATTAGGACTGATATTTATAATTAATTAAATAACTAGGACCAATATTTACTTCAGTTTTCCAACCAAGATAAATAAAGTGCACTAACCTCGCGTTCCTCTCCTGCATCTGGGATGTGTCCATGTATTGGGGGGGGGGGGTGCACTTGGGCCTTCTGTCCAGAAAGACTGTGTTCGAATCCCGGAAACGACACCACCGTTTTTAATTTCCCGCCGATTAGAAGTGCCTGTGGTGGAATAATTGTATTGGGGGGGGGGGGGGGTTGCACTTGGTCTTTCCGTCCATGAGGAACAGGATTCGAGCCCCAGGAAGGGCACTGCCATTTTTCATTTCCCGCTAATTCCTGGGCAGGGGGTGGGGTGGGACGTCACCACAGCTCTGAGACAACGAAATTCCTGCCAAAATTTGAAATTCCCCCAATATGGCAGATGCAGAAGAGGGAGTAGGAGGTGTGGGGGACGGGGTGATGGTTGGGAACCCGTGTGCAGGCTGAGAAAAACACGTGACGAGATCCAGGTGTGGGGATGGGCGTGGTGGTGAGGGATAATTCATCGACAGATTTAATTAATTTGATGTCAATTTGTATCAAAATTTGGGGTGATATCCCCAGTATCCTGCTTCTGTCGCCATGCCTGATGACCAAGGAGGTGTAGCGGCAATACCGTTTATCGCCGGCATCACGAATAGGGCCGGAATAATACACTCCTGGAAATGGAAAAAAGAACACATTGACACCGGTGTGTCAGACCCACCATACTTAATCCGGACACTGCGAGAGGGCTGTACAAGCAATGATCACACGCACGGCACAGCGGACACACCAGGAACCGCGGTGTTGGCCGTCGAATGGCGCTAGCTGCGCAGAATTTGTGCACCGCCGCCGTCAGTGTCTGCCAGTTTGCCGTGGCATACGGAGCTCCATCGCAGTCTTTAACACTGGTAGCATGCCGCGACAGCGTGGACGTGAACCGTATGTGCAGTTGACGGACTTTGAGCGAGGGCGTATAGTGGGCATGCGGGAGGCCGGGTGGACGTACCGCCGAATTGCTCAACACGTGGGGCGTGAGGTCTCCACAGTACATCGATGTTGTCGCCAGTGGTCGGCGGAAGGTGCACGTGCCCGTCGACCTGGGACCGGACCGCAGCGACGCACGGATGCACGCCAAGACCGTAGGATCCTACGCAGTGCCGTAGGGGACCGCACCGCCACTTCCCAGCAAATTAGGGACACTGTTGCTCCTGGGGTATCGGCGAGGACCATTCGCAACCGTCTCTATGAAGCTGGGCTACGGTCCCGCACACCGTTAGGCCGTTTTCCGCTCACGCCCCAACATCATGCAGCCCGCCTCCAGTGGTGTCGCGACAGGCGTGAATGGAGGGACGAATGGAGACATGTCGTCTTCAGCGATGAGAGTCGCTTCTGCCTTGGTGCCAATGATGGTCGTATGCGGGTTTGGCGTCGTGCAGGTGAGCGTCACAATCAGGACTGCATACGGCCGAGGCACACAGGGCCAACACCCGGCATCATGGTGTGGGGAGCGATCTCCTACACTGGCCGTACACCACTGGTGATCGTCGAGGGGACACTGAATAGTGCACGGTACATCCAAACCGTCATCGAACTCATCGTTCTAGCATTCCTAGACCGGCAAGGGAGCTTGCTGTTCCAACAGGACAATGCACGTCCGCATGTATCCCGTGCCACCCAACGTGCTCTAGAAGGTGTAAGTCAACTACCCTGGCCAGCAAGATCTCCGGATCTGTCCCCCATTGAGCATGTTTGGGACTGGATGAAGCGTCGTCTCACGCGGTCTGCACGTCCAGCACGAACGCTGGTCCAACTGAGGCGCCAGGTGGAAATGGCATGGCAAGCCGTTCCACAGGACTACAACCAGCATCTCTACGATCGTCTCCATGGGAGAATAGCAGCCTGCATTGCTGCGAAAGGTGGATATACACTGTACTAGTGCCGACATTGTGCATGCTCTGTTGCCTGTGTCTATGTGCCTGTGGCTCTGTCAGTGTGATCATGTGATGTATCTGACCCCAGGAATGTGTCAATAAAGTTTCCCCTTCCTGGGACAATGAATTCACGGTGTTCTTATTTCAATTTCCAGGAGTGTACTATAGTGGCATGGTGCAGAATACTGCTCCACTGCAGTGGCGAGTTTTGTCAACTCTTGCCGATCGCTGATACTGAACCGCTTCGGCTCCTAGGTGACCAGTGACTTGGCCCAATGCTGAGAAAATTCGCCACAAGTTCTCGCAGCCTGGACCCAGTGGCATCCACGTCCGACTGCTGCCTATGGCGAGAACTACTTACCCACTGGTGTCTGATTGGGCGCCACCTGGCTGAGGTCTCCTCCTCTTTTACCTCCTACCTCCCAGGTGTTTCCAAGGAATCTCAGGTCCACAGTTCACCACTGGAGGGCTTTCTGCCTACTTACCCACTGGTGTCTGATTGGGCGCGACCTGGCTGAAGTCTCCTCTTCCATGATCTCCTGGCTCCCGGGTGTCTCCAAGGAACCTCGGGTCCACAGTCCGCCACTGGAGCGCCTTCTAACTGCCCCCCCCCCCCCCCCTCATACTCCAGCTGGAACCCAGCCTTGCTACCGGTGGAGCGTCGACATAGCTACGTGCCGCGTCGAACAACATGTGTCACTTACTTTCTGAAATCCCTAAATAAATGCAAATTATATGAAAGATGGCATGTGTGCCTATATCTGACCGTGTACCCAAGAGTTTGCGCTGTTAAGGGAAACACAGCTAATGTTAACTTCTTCTGTACAAATGCTGGGATGGTATTCATCAATTTTAAGCTTGGCATCTATTTCCACTTTTACCATCTATTGCGGAAGTAACACGTGAAGCAAGATGCGCAGTACGTAAAATTCTTTCGGAAATATGTTTATTTTTACTTTCTTATTTGCGTTCGCAAATTAACTTTAAATTTATCTGTTTTCGCTTTAACCTTTGACGAAGAACTTTGAGGATTACAGTTCCCTACCTAACATTGATACAAATGCCCTTCTGTGTCACCACTGAAAGTCTGTATCACTGCCGAAATCACTGCCAAAAAAATGTTTACTGAGAATTCGACCAGTCCATTAGGAACGGAACCGTTTGTGGGTCAGCCACAGGGAAACAAGTGGAATCAGTTGCGTGCAGTCAGTCCAGCTGACAACAGACGATGGCGACGTGTTAGAACGGACGATTCCACAGCTTTAACAGCACATCAGCATTGCATCAACAGGAAAAATGAAAGCTGGCCGTAGTGGCTGAGCGTTTCTAGGCGCTACAGTCCGGAGCCGCGCTACCGCTACGGTGCCGGCCGGTGTGGCCGTGCGGTTAAAGGCGCTTCAGTCTGGAACCGCGTGACCGCTACGGTCGCAGGTTCGAATCTTGCCTCGGGCATGGATGTGTGTGATGTCCTTAGGTTAGTTAGGTTTAAGTAGTTCTAAGTTCTAGGTGACTGATGACGTCAGAAGTTGAGTCGCATAGTGCTCAGAGCCATTTGAACCGCTACGGTCGCAGGTTCGAATTCTGCCTCGGGCATGGATGTCCTTAGGTTATTTAGGTTCTTAGTTCTAGGGGGCTGATGACCTCAGAAGTTAAGTCCCATAGTGCTCAGAGCCATTTGAACCATTTTTTGAAAAACGAAAATTCTTGCCTCCTTCACTGACAAAACTATGTTGTGGTCTACCTCCAAGTTAGCTGTTACAGATGAATCTGTAACGTATGGGTTACAGATTCATCACATGACAAATGCATTCACACAGTCTGACCATTCTCAGCAATTAAAATTCCGCTACTAGCTCGTACGACTCTCGGTGTCACTCAGGCATAGCGAGCTTTCGCGCAACATTTGTTTCAGGACGAGAAGGAGATCTGTGTTTGACGCCCAGTTGACAACGACGTCATTAGAGACGAAGTATAAGCTCGGATTAGGTAAGGATGGAGAAGGACATCTGCCGTGCCCTTTGCGAAGGAACCATCCCAGCAATGCCAGAAGCGAATTAGGGAAATCACGGAAAACCTAATTCAGAATGGCCGGAAGCGGGTTTGAACCGTCGTCCTACCAAATTCGAGTGAAATGTGCTAACCACTGCGCCACCTCGCTCGGTAATGTTTGTTTCAACAATACTGACTCCATCAGTATAAGAAAATGAGTACCCTAAGGCATAGTTAGGGTGGCCCTATTTCACGATATGGCGCTCAAGAGATCTCTATCTGGGAAATCCGTGTTTATTCCAGTACTGTTGATCTTACTTTCCCAAGACTATAATATTACATGAGAATAGAAGTGTTGAATAGTTGTACAACAAACTGACTAAATGGTGTATCTTCAAGGTTAGCAGTTATTTTCCGCTGCAACAACCAGTTTCGAGAGTCACTTCTAAGAGCCAGTCACTTCGCTTTCCTTCTTCGGCCTTAGCACGTTGTGAATCGTTCACTCCAGTCCTCCTGTATTACTGATTACTTCTGAATCGGCAAGAAAGACAGATAACACTGGGCGTGGAACGTTACTGCGGTAACTTTTCACGCTTTCGATGAACATACCACTTTGGGAATCTGGCTTATGGTGGCAGTTAGGATCTCGTTCTTCTTTATAAATAGCCGATATATTGTCAACACACCTTAGAATCAAGCAAAAATTTTTTTTTCCTACCAAATTACTTCCCTACTTAGCTTATCGGAGGCCATCTGCAATAGCACTTATCATAGTACGTGAAACCACGTTGGCCTACCGGTCTCTAAAGACAATAATTTAGCGAAGCCCTACACAGTAACTCAAGGGGTGTCTAACACTGCTACATCCAGCTTTAGCCACTTCCTGATAGTACTAACTAACTGCAAATGCATTAAAAACAAAGCAACTGAGTCAAAGATTAATGTAAACAGATAAGAGCCGCTATATGTAACAATGACACGAACAAGAAACTTGTCATCCGTTTGGAACGTTCACTCTAGCAGCTTTATGCAGCCTGCGGTATTAGTGGTAATAATTAAATGTAACGAAGGGTTAGAAAGGCTGCTGAGGATTCTTCATCCACATTTTTCCGTTGGCGTGACTCGTACATTAATTGTTGTTGTCCATCATTACATCGTCCGATCTGTAATTTAACTCCAGTACATTCAACATGACACATCTCCACTTTCGTTTATATTATTCTTTAACGTTACATAGTTGTTAAAGTTCTGGTTATTAGTAAGCTGCAGCATTTCAGAAAACAAACAGGATAGATTATTTATCGTCCAACTGAGCAAGGTCTTAACGCAGAATTTCGTAATTGTTATGAACCCAGAGATATCAAAAGACCGGTGGAGCAAATAGCCCGGCTTTTTCCTTATGTGCCCGACTTTATGACTCCAAACGTCCCGAAATGAATTTACAGCTCGCTGCACCTCGTAAAATTATATCATAGCTATTCATGAAGTTAACCGATATTTATGATTTAATAATTCAGATCGTAAAACATAACTGGAGCAGCTGAAGCGATATTAAAGTGTCAGTGAGCAAAAGCGAAGTATTCAGTCACTGTTATGAGCAGAATGCATATTAAATTCAACATCTAATTATACTTTATGTTCACGAAATCCTGACATGTCGTTGATAATCAGTTATATGCACAGAAAATCTTTTAACTTTTGCTTAAAAGATTGAACTACTGACATTCCTTGTTATTAGTGGAATTATATGGTTTAATGATGTTTGATGGAGAAAACTTATTCCTGCCACAGTAAATTACACTGAAGAGCCAAAGAGACTGGTACACCTGCCTAATATCGTAAAGTGTCCTCGTGACCACGCAGAAGTGCCAGAACACGACGTGGCACGGACTCGACTAATGTCTGAAGTATTGCTTCAGGGAACTGATACCATGAATCCTGCGCGGCTGTCCATAAATCCGTAAGAGAACGAAGGGATGGAGATCTCTTCTGAACAGCACGTTGCAAGGCATCCCAGATATGCTGAATAATGTCCACGTCTGGGGAGTTTGGTGACCAGCGCAAACACGGAAGAGTATTGCTGGAATCACTGTGTAGCAATTCTGGACGTGTAGGGTGCCGCATTATCCTACTGGAATTACCCAAGTCCGTGGAAATGCACAATAGACATGAATGGATGCAGGTGATCAGATAGGATGCTTACGTACATGCCACCTGTCATCCTGTGTCGTATCTAAACGTATCAGGGGTCCCGTATCATTCCAACTGCAAAGGCCCTACACCGTTACAGAGCCTCCATCAGCTTGAACAGTCCCCTGCTCACATACAGGGTCCATGGATTCATGAGGTTGTCACCAAACCCTTACACGTCCATCCTCTCAATACAATCTGAAACGAGACTCGTCCGACCAGGCAACATGTTTCCAGTTATCAACAGTCCAATGTCGGCTTTGATAGGGTCAGGCGAGGCGTAAAGCTTTGTGTCGTCCAGTTATCAAGAGCACACGAGTGGCCCTCTGGCTGCGAAAGCCCACATCGATGGTTTCGTTGAATGGTTCGCACGCTGACACTTGTTAATGGCCCAGCATTGAAAACTGCAGCAATTTGCGGAAGGGTTGCACTTGTGTCATGTTGAACGATTGTCTTCGGTCGTCGTTGGTCCTCTTCTTGCAGGATCTTTTTGTGGCCACAGCGATGTCGGGGATTTGATGTTTTACCGGATTCCTGATATCCACTGTACATTCGTGAAATGATCGTAAGGGAAAGTCCCCACTTCGTCGCTATCTCGGAGATACTGTGTCCCATCGCTCGTGCGCCGCCTATAACAGCACGTTCTAACTCACTTACACATTCATAACCTGCCATTGAAGCAGGAATAACTGATCTAACAAAAGCGCCTGACAATTGTTGTCTTACATGGGCGTTGCCGAGCGCAGCGCCTTATTCTACCTGTTAAAATATCTCTGTATTTCAGAACGCATGCCTATACCAGTTTCTTTGGTTCTTCAGTGTATAAGCCTACACATGTTGTCTTCTTTTTTTCTTGGTCTCTTGCTTCCACAGCTGCAGATACACGTATAGTTTAAAGACGGTATTTAAGCTCTGCAAATGATAAGCCGTTTATTTTTACGTCCCATAGTGTAGTGTTGATGCTGTACTTGTAATCAGTATTAACTATGGTAAAAGATATAAAGCACATGTCCAGCTCCGAAAGGCAACTAATGTCGTAATTCACGAAAGAACAGTGTGTTTTCTCTCTGTATCCCCCGCAGGCAGCTCAAGGGGCACCGAGTTACGGCGGACCTTTCTTCGTTACAGGGCTGTATCTCCTTCCCCTTGCTCCTCCCTCCCTATCCACACATTCCCACTCCCCCACTCTGGTTTCTGATATTCCTTCCGGTTTTTGTTCCTATTGCTTTTCTTTTCCACCTTCCCCATTTGGGGGGTTTGTGGTCTCACTTCGGTGTTTGACCCCCTCTTCTAAATTTTCTGTCCATAGTATGAGCCAACTGGCGAAGTCTTCGGCATGTGCTCTTCTGTCTCTTCCATTTTTTCCTTGATGCCTTTGTCCTTTAATGCTACATTGCCAGCACGGCAGTGGGACATCTGCCGTCTTGGTTGAGCCCCCTGACAACATATATCACACTTACAATACCCGAGCTGATACCTCCCTGTGTATCCCTAGGGGTGGTTGCTTATCATGCCATGCCAGATGGCCCTTGTTCTGATTGGATGGCACACACATGGACAGCCCCTAATCGGAGTGGCTGGTATCAGGGCACACGCTTTGCATAAGAAACACATTAAGCTTCAAACTGACCATCCCTTTTGTTCCGTATCCAGTTGACAATGGATCTGTTACTGCTGCTGCTTATAACCCTGCATCCTTCCCTTTCCATGCTGCACATTGGGCCAGGCTCGCCGGCTTCGGGTTAAACCCTTTCCTCGCCACCAGGCAGTGATATTCGATGGAAAATGTTGAATAAATGTTTGGTGGAATGGACCCAACGTGTAAGATTCAGTCGAATTTGCTGTTGATTAAAACTATTTCTGCATCCCAGTCTGTGGCACTTTTCACATGTGACGATCTTGGCCACAACTCAGTGTCCATTACTCCCGAACAGTCTTTGCCTAAGGTGCAGCGAGTCATTTTCATAGAGACTTGATCCTTGCAACTGATGAGGAACTACATGCCAATGTGGGATGGCGAGGCATTCATTTTGTTCAGTGGTGTTCAGAAAGGCTGTAAGGACCATCACATTCTAAATGGCGCCTTTCTTCTGTCATTTGAGGTGGGTACCCTCCCAGATTATGTGTTACCAGTGTGACATGAAGCTGTACATCCTACCACTTGTGAGGTGTTTTTGGTGTTTGCATTCAGTCATCTGTCTTCCTTCTGAATGTGCTGAAGGTGGAAACTCACTCTATGAGGAGAGCCCCTGTGTTTCGCCATAACCATCAATTTTCATGCTCACCTGACTGCTCAGTTTATAAGAAAAAAGAAGAAGATAGAGGAGCATAAGCCCCTTGATCGTTTGTTCCACACTGAGTGTTTTCAGAAATAGGGCCATTTTCATCCTGTATCAATGACATCTGTTATGTCGTTTACCCCTTCTCTCCCCCAGTCCTGTCCCCCTCTCTGCCACTCCCACGCCCTCATCTCCAGATGCTGTTACCCCTACCAAGCTAGATAAGTGTCTGCCATCTTCGGTATCTGCTGGTCATGGGGTCCCTGTTGGTATCCCTCCACCATTGCCTCTCCCAGATCAGAGGTCTACTTCAACATTTAGGCTGTAGGAACAAGAGTCTGTGAGTCCTAAGGTCGCACTCTCTTTCTCAGGTCTAGATCTCGATGAAGCCTGTTCTCTCTCTGGGCTCTGGTCTCCTTGAGCTCGAAAAGAGAAGTTGAAACGTAAGTCCTAGGACAAGGTCCCTCTGGTGCCTCCAGTGCTGACTCTCCCCTCGCAACTGAGTAAGACCTCTTCTATATGTATGTCAACCTATACTTGTTGGTGATGGATGGTGACCTGGCAGCATGACCAGTTTTGGGTGTCCACCTCCAATTTGGATCCTGTTCTATGCTTGTTCAATACAATTGTAATGGGTAGTACTGTTAACCTTTCAGAGTTGTACTTACTTATTTCCTTTTACTTTCCTTTACGTATTCTCCAGGAACCTCATTTTACTGATGCTCACTCACAGAGCCTTTGTGGATTCCGTGAATTCTGTCAGAAATGAATCAGCCCTTTGAGGGATTCGGTGGCGACTGCACTTCAGTCTGTATGGACGTTGTTCGTACGTGGATTCCCATTCACACTGGATTGGAAGTGGTTGCCATCGAGAGAGTTGCAGTAACGGTTCGCAATCTCTATTTTTTTTCTGACAGGGCAACTGTGCCCTTCCTCCTACAGCAACTTGATCTCTCTCCATAGTCCTTGGGGATTTTAATGCCGATCATCCGTTTTGGACAAAGCTTTCTCATCTAGTGGACTATGACCTCTAACTTCCTACTGATGGACATCCTCCCTATTTCAGTGTCGCTTATGGTACTTTCTCTGCCATAGATGTTTCGCTCACTTCTTCTTCGTTAAACTGGTCACCACACGAAGACCTCTGTGACAGCGACCACTTCCCATTGATTCTCTTGTTCCCTTCCTACCTCCTGATGGCATGTCATCCCAATGAGTTTTTTATGGCCTCTCTACACCCGTGGTCTAGGTGAAGAGTCCTTCATCAGTAATCAAAACGTCTTGATCCTGGATTCGAGACCCGTCACCGCTTAAATTTTGAATAAAAATCATCAGCAATGGCGGCTGAAGGCTTCCAGCATAGAAAGCCACAACCATTCAGCCAAGAATCTTGTCAAAGAGGGCGGGAGAGCAGACAGTGGGCCAGGGCACTCTCTTGTTCATAGCGTGGGAAACTGGCTCTAAAGGCAGAAGATTCAATAATGATCAACGACCTGAGGATGCAGAAGGTAATGTATTTCCACTGCATTAAAACCACATAACGTGTTTCCACATTACATGTGGTATGACACTGAAACTGTATTATTATGATCTCCCCACGTAAAAATATTCCAGACTAGCTCCCATCTCTGGGACGGACTGCCGAGGGGGATGTGACCATGAGATAAACTGAAAAAGCAACGAACGGATAACGTTCTACGAGCCAGGACGTCGAATGCCACAAGTTTGAACGTTGTAGGGAAGCTAGAAAATTTGAAAGGGGAAACCCGCCCAAACCTGCAAGGAACCATGCATGAACAGTGCCTATTAGACGGGGGGGGGGGGGCGTCCGAGTAGCGATTAGTTCCAGTCATTCCATCAGGAAGGAGGTACAGGGCTCGTGTTTTCTGTAGTTCAACCATGCCTATGCCTAGACGGTCAGTACCGCGGTTCGATCGCGTCCACATTGCTAATTTGTGCCAGGAAGGGCTCTCAACAAGGGAAGTGTCCAGGCGTCGCGGAGTGAACCAAAGCCATGTCGTTCGGACATGGAGGAGATCCAGAGAGACATGAACTGTCAATGACATGCCTCGCTCAGGCCGCCCAAGGCCTACTACTGCAGTGGATGGCCGCTACCTACAGATTATGGCTCGGAGGAAACCTGACAGCAACGCCACAATGTTGAATAATGCTTTTCATACAACCACAGGACGTCGTGTTACGACTTAAACTGTGCACAATAGCATGACGCGCAGCTTCACTTCCAGCGTCCATGGTGAGGTACATCTTTCCAACCACGACACCATGCAGCGCGGTACAGATGGGCCCAACAACATGCCGAATGGACCGCTCACGATTGGCGTGACATTTTCTTCGCTGATGAGTGTCGCATATACCTTCAAACAAACAATCGCCGGAGACGTGTTTGGAGGCAACCCGGTCAGGCTGAACGCCTTAGACACACTGTCCAACGAGTGCAAGAAGGTGGAGGTGGCCTGCTCTTTTGGGGTGGCATTATGAGGGGCCGACGTTCACCGTTTGTGGTCAAGGAAGGCGCCGTAACGGGTGTAAGATACGTGAATGCCATCCTCCGACCGATAGTGCAACCATATCGGCAACAGATTAGTATGGCATTCGTCTTCATGAACGACAATTCGCGCCCCTGTCGTGCACATCTCGTAAATGGCTTCCTTCAGGAAAACGATATCGCTCGACTGGCCGCATGTTCACAGTGGCCAGCATGTTCTCCAGACATGAACACTATCGAAAATGCCTGGAACAGATTGAAATCGCCGAATCGCCGTTAAGGAGTGGGACAATCTGGACCAACAGTGTCATGATGAACTTTTGGATGGTATGCCACGACGAATACAGGCGTGCATCAATACAAGAGGACGTGCTGCTGAGTAGTAGAGGTACCGGTGTGTACAACAATCTGGAACACCACCTCTGAAGGTCTCGCTGTGTGGTGGTATAACATTATAATATGGAATATGTGGCTTTCAAGAGCAATAAAAAGGGCGAAAATGATTTTTATGTTGATCTGTATTGCAATTTTCTGTACAGGTTCCGGAACTCTGGCAACTAATAAGATGCAAAACTTTTTTTGGTGTGTGTAGAAAAAGTTTGAGGTGATACTTGAAGGGGTAATTAAGTGCATAAATAGATACGAAAATATAATAGTGGTGGGGGACTGAAATGCAGCTGAATTCATACTTATAGATTTCCAGATCGCATTTGACACAGTCCTGTATTGCAGGCTGTTGACGAAGGCACCAATGGTTGGAGTAAGACATGCGAATGCCTCGAAGATTTCTTAAGTTTGTTGCCCACGACAGCGCGTTTTCATCAGAGACCCGGGTGTCATCAGGAGTGCCCCAGACAAATACATACATCGATGTTTTGGCGGACGTAGTGCGCAGCAATCAGCGGTTGTTTGCTGATGATGCTGTGATGTACGGTAAGGCGTCGAAGCTGAGTCACTGTAGCTGGTAGTAGACGACTTACACAAAATGTCTAGTTGCTTTGATGAAAGGCAGCTAGCTGTAGATTTGTCAAGATGTAAGTTAATGCGAATAAGTAGGAAGTACAAACCTCCAATGTTCGATTACAGCATTATTAGTGTAATGCTTTACACATTCGTATCATGAGATACGAAATGGAACCAGCATGTGAGGACTGGGGAGGGCGAATGGTCGATTTCGGCTTATGGGAAGAATTTTAGGAAAGTGTGGCTCATCTGTAAAGGAGAACGCATATAGGGGCCTGGTGCGACCTGTTCTTGAATACTGCTCGAGTGTTTGGGATCCGTACCAGCTCGGATGGAAGCAATTCAAAGGCAGGCTGCTAGATTTGTTACCGATAGATTCAAACAACGTGCATGTGTTACGGAGATGCTTAGGGAACTTAAATGGGAATCCCTGGACGGAAGGCGACGTTCCTTTCGAGGTACGCTGTTGAAAACATTTAGAGAATGGGTATTTGAAGCTGACTACTGTATCATTCTACTGCCGCCAAAATACATTTCGCATAAGGACTACGATGGTAAGATCCGTACCAGACTGCATTAATAAAAATGTAAATGTGTGACTAGGGCCTCCCGTCGGGTAGACTGTTCTCCGGGTGCAAGTCTTTCAATTTGACGCCATTCGGCGACTTACGAGTCGATGGGGATGAAATGATGATGACTGGGACAACACAACACCCAGTCCCTGAGTGAAAAAAAATCTACGACCCAGCCGGGAATCGAACCCAGGCCTTAGGATTAATATTCTGGCGCCCTGGCCACTCAGCTACCGGGGATTAATTGAGTACTCCCACGACATTTCAGTCACCAACTTTCTCCTCCGAATGCAAAATACTTCTTTGATAAAAGATCATCACAATAAAAGAAGAGAAATCAGAGCCTTCGCTGGGCGCTGTCCGAGATTGTAATAATAGATAATCATTGTGGAGGTGGTTCTATGAATCCTCTGTCAGGCAGTTAGGTGTGATTCGGTATCCATATAAATGTAGATACGAGAAATTTCGACTAATACGGAGGCATAGAATCATTCGTTTTTCCCTCGATCTGTTTGCGAGTGGAACAGAAAAGGAAGATTAGTAGCGGTACAGCGTACCCTCCGCCATGCACCGTACGGTGGCTATCCATGTAGATGTGGACGTAGGAGCAGAAGAAAGGCTTACCGGAGAATATGAGCTTCGTAGTAGGAATCAGAGAGGAAAAACGCTGACTGAGTCTTCAATACAGTCCAGCTAGTAACAGCACCTGTGCTGTAGGGGTAGCGTCTGTGATTGATAATCAAAACGTCCTCGGTCCCGAATTCGTCACCCACCACTGCGTACATTTTGATTGACAACAAAATTGGCGGCCGAAGCCATCTGGCATAAGAAGTCACCCTCATTCTGCCAGAGGCCTTGTCAAAGAGGAGCGAGGAGCGCACTGCACCTTGAGGAAACTGCCCCTAAAGACGGAAGAATCAGCAATGATCAACGGCATGAGGATGCAAAAAGCAATGAAATCCACTCATTAAATACACATAAGGTGTAGCCACAGGACATGTGGCCTGTAATTGAAAAACTATAATGAATATCTCCCCAATGACAAAAGATTCCGGAATAGTCCCCCATTCAGGTCTCCTGGAGGGGACTGTCAAAGGGAAGCTGACCATGAGAAAAATGTTGACGCTAAATAACTAAAAGTGTGAGGTGATCCACATGAGTCCCAAAAGAAATCCGTTGGAATTCGATTACTCGATAAATAGTACAATTCTCAAGGCAGTACCTGGGTGTCAAAATTACGTACAACTTCAGTTGGAAAGACCACATAGATAATATTGTGGGGAAGGAGCCAAAGGTTGCGTTTCATTGGCAGGACACTTAGAAGATGCCACAAGTCCACTAAAGAGACAGCTTACACTACACTCGATCGTCCTCTGTTAGAATATTGCTGCGCGGTGTGGAATCCTTACCAGGTGGGATTGACGGAGGACATCGAAAGGGTGCAAAAAAGGGCAGCTCGTTTTGTATTATCACGTAATAGGGGAGAGAGTGTGGCAGATATGATACGCGAGTTGGGATGGAAGTCATTAAAGCAAAGACGTTTTTCGTCGCGGCGAGATCTATTTACGAAATTTCAGTCACCAACTTTCTCTTCCGAATGCGAAAATATTTTGCTGAGCCCAACCTACAGAGGTTGGAATGATAATCAAAATAAAATAAGAGAAATCAGAGCTCGAACAGAAAGGTTTAGGTGTTCGTTTTTCCCGCGCGCTATTCGGGATTGGAATGGTGGACAGATAGTATCATTGTGGTTCGATGAACCCTCTGCCAAGCACTTAAATGTGAATTGCAGAGTAATCATGGAGATGGAGATATAGATGAATCAACGATAGGATAGCGTTCTACGAGTCGGGGCGTGGAATGTCAGAAGATTTATCGTGCTAGGGAGTGAGAAAATCTGAAAAGAAAAATGCAAAGACTCAATCTAGACATAGCAGAGGTCAGTGAAGTGAAATAGAAAAATGACAAGGATTTCTGGTCGGATGAGTGCAGGATAATATCAACACCAGCAGAAAATGGTATAACGGGAGTAGGTTTCGTTATGAATAGGAAGGTAGGGCAGAGAGTGTGTTACAATGAATAGTTCAGCGACAGGGTTGTTCTCATTAGAATCGACAGCAAACCAACACCGTCAACGATAGTTTAGGTATACATGCCGACGTCGAAAGCTGAAGATGAAGAGATAGAGAAAGTATATGTAGATATTAAAAGGGAAATGCAGTACATAAATGGAGATAAAAATCTAATAATCATGGGTGACTGGAATGCAATTGTAGGGAAAGGAGTAGGAGAAAGGCTGACCGGAGAATGTGGGCTTGAGGGAAGGAACAATAGAGCAGAAAAACTAATTGAGTCCTGTCATTAATGTCAGTTAATAATATAGAATATTCTGTTTGAGAACCACAAGAGGAGGATGTAGACTAGAAAAATGCCGAGCGATACGGGAAGATTTCAGTTAGATTTCATCATGGTCAGACGGAGATTCCGAAATCGATACCGGATAGTAAGACGTAACCAGGAGCAAATATAGACTCAGATCACAATGTAGTGATGATGAAGAGTAGGCTGAATTTTAAGAGATCAGTCAGGAAGAATCGATATGCAAAGAAGTGGGATAAGGAATTAGTAAGGAATGGCGAGATACTTTTGAAGTTCTCTAAGGCTATAGCGACAGCAATAAGGAATAGCTCAGTAGGCAGTACAGTTGAAGAGGAATAAGGACAATCAAAGAAGTTGGAGAGAAAAACATAGGTACAAATGAGGTAAATGCGAAGAAACCAAGGGTAGCAGAAGAAATACTTCAGTTGATCGATGAAAGAAGGAAGTACAAACATGTCCAGGGAAATCAGGAATATAGAAATACAACTCACTGAGGAATGAAATAAACAGTAAATGCAGGAAAGCTAACAAGAAATGGCTGCCTGAAAAATGTGAAGAAATCGAAAAAGAAATGATTGTCGGAAGGAAAGATTGAGTGTATAGGAAATTCAAAACAACCTTAGGTGAAATTAAAAGCAAGGGTGGAAACATTACGAGTGCAATGGGAATTCCACTATTAAATACAGATATAGGAAAGAGTACATTGACGACCTCTACGCGGGAGATTTGTCTAGCGTGATAAAAGAAGAAGCAGGAGCTGATGTAGAAGAGATGGGGAATCCAGTATTAGAATCAGATTTTAAGAGTGCTTAAGGACTCAAGATCAAATACGGCAGAAGCGATAGATAAAATTCTTTCAGAATTTCTAAAATCATTTGGGGTAGTGGCAACGAAATGACTGTTCACTGTGGTGTGTAGAATGTATGAGTCTGGCGACATGCCATACGACTTTCGGGAAAAAATCAGCTACACAATTTCGAAGACTGCAAGAGCTGACGTGTGCAAGAATTATCGCACAATCAGTTTAACAGCGCATGCGTCCAAGTTGCTGACAAGAATAATATACAGGAGAATGAAAGAGAAAATTGAGGATCTGTTACATGACGACCAGTTTCGCTTTAGGAAAGATAAGGGCACCAGATTGACAATTCTGATGTTGCGGTTAATAATGGAAGCAAGACTAAAGAAAAATCGAGACACGTTCAAAGGTTTTGTCGACCTGGAAAAAACGTTCGACAATGTAAAATGGTTCAAGATGTTCGAAATTCAGAGAAAAATAAGGATAAGCTATAGGGAGAGACGTGTAATATACAATATGTACAAGAGCCAAGAGGGAACAATAAGAATGTAAGACCAAGAATGAAGTGATATAGTCATTCGCCGCTACTGTTCAAAAAACAATACATCGAAGAAGCAATGACGGAGATAAAAGGAAGGTTCAAGAGTGGAATTTTAATTCAAGGTGAAAGGAAATCAAAATAAGATTCACTGATGGTATTACTATCCTCACTGAGAGTGGATGTGATGATTGGATTGCACAGTCTATTGATTGCAAAATATGGATCGAAAGTCAATCGAAGGACGACGAAAGTAATGAGAAGTATAAGAAATGAGAACAGCGAGAAACTTAACATTAGGAATGGTGATCACGAAGCAGATGAAATGAAGGAATTCTGTTACCTAGGCAACAAAATAACCCGAGACAGACGGAGCAAGGAGGAGACACACAGCAGACTATCACTGGCAGAGGGATATCCCTATCCAAGAGAAGTCTACTAGTGTCAAATATAGGTCTTACTTCGAGGAAGAAATTTCTGAGAATATACGTTTGGAGCACAGCATTTTATGATAGTGAAACATGGAATGCATTTGAGGTGTGGTGCTACGGACGACTGTTGAAAGTTAGGTGGACTGATAAGGTAAGGAATGAGGGAGTTCTGCACAGAATGAGAGAGGAAAGGAATATGTGGGAAATACTGACAAGAAGAAGGCACAGGATGATGTGACAACTGTTAAGATCTGAGGGAATGACTTCCATGGTAGTAGAGGGAGCCGTAGAGGGCAAAAAGTGTAGGGGAATATAGAAATTGGAACACATCCAGCAAATAACTGAGGCCGTAGGCTGCAAGTGCTAATCTGAGACAAAGATGGAGGCACAGGTGAGAAATTCGTGGAGGACCGCATCAAAGCAATCGGAAGATTGATGTCTAAAACAAAATGCAATAGCGAATACTCTGCTCAAGAATCACAAGAGAAGGAGGTTTACTTGGAAAGGGCAGGGAGTCGTGGCGGAGATTCCGAAATCAGGTATTGGATGGTAAGTCGTACCCAGGAGCATGTGTAGACTCGGATCTCAATTTAGTAATGGTGAAGATTAGACTTTAGAGAATACTCGCACTTTCCTTTCAACAATGCCTGAGAAGATTTTACCAACAACGCTGATTAAAGAGTTACCTCTGTAGTTGTTGCAATCTTTTCTGTTTCCATGTTTAAAGATTGGTGTGATTACTGCTTTTGTCCAGTCTGATGGAACCTGTCCCGACCCCCAGGTCTTTACATGGACAGTCAGGCAGCAGTCAGAGTTGACGATAAATTGAGTTCATGGTTCAGAGTAGTTTCAGGGGTAAGACAAGGCTGCAACCTGTCTCCACTGTTGTTCATACTATTTATGGATCATACGTTGAAAACAATAGACTGGCTGTGTGAGATTAAGATATGTGAACACAAAATAAGCAGTGTTACATATGCGGATGACTTAGTTGTGATGGCAGATTCGATTGAAAGTTTGGAGAGTAATATTTCAGAGCTAGATCAGAAATGTAAGGACTATGGTATGAAGATTAGCATCTCCAAAACGAAAGTAATGTCAGTGGGAAAGAAATATAAACGGATTGAGTGCCAAATAGGAGGAACAAAGTTAGAACAGGTGGACGGTTTCAAGTACTTAGGATGCATAGTCTCACAGGATTGCAACATACTGAAAGAACTGGAAGCGAGGTGTAGCAAAGCTAATGCAGGGAGCGCTCAGCTACGATCTACTCTCTTCTGCAAGAAGGAAGTCAGTACCAAGACTAAGTTACCTGTGCCCCGTTCAATCTTTCGACCAACTTTGTTGTATGGGAGCGAAAGCTGGGTGGATTCAGGTTACCTTATCAACAAGGTTGAGGTTATGGATATGAAAGTAGCTAGAATGATTGCAGGTACTAGTAGATGGGAACAATGGCAGGAGGGTGTCCACAATATGGAAATCAAAGAAAAACTGGGAATGAACTATATAGATGTAGCAGTCAGGGCGAACAGGCTTAGATGGTGTAGTCATGTTACACGCGTGGGAGAAGCAAGGTTACCCAAGAGACTCATAGGTTCAGCAGTAGAGGGTAGGAGGAGTCGGGGCAGACCAAGGAGAAGGTACGTGGATTCGGTTAAGAATGATTTTAAAGTAATAGGTTTAACATCAGAAGAGGCACCAATGTCAGCACTGAATAGGGGATCATGGAGGAATTTTATAAGGGGGGCTATGCTCCAGACTGAACGCTGAAAGGCATAATCAGTCTTAAATAATGATGATGATGATGATGATGATGAAGATTAAAGGTAAAGAGAACAGTCAGGAAAAATCACAGCGCAGAGAAGTGGGATACGGAAATGCTAAGGAATTCAGCTTCAGTCGATCGATGATACTACAAAAATGTTCTGGGACATTCAGGGATACAGAAATACAAGTTTCTTAGAAATGAAATAAATAAGAAGTGCAGGGAAGCTAAGGCGAAGTGGCTGTAAGAAAAACGAGAAGAAGTTTAAAAAGAAATGATTGTCGGTTATCCGTGCGGGGTAGCCGCGCTGTCTGAAGCGCCTTCCCACGGTTCGCGCAGTTCTCCCCTTCCCCGCCCCCCCACCTCCCATCGGAGGTTAGAATCCTCCCTTGGGCATGGATGTGTGTGGTGTCCTTAATGTAAGTTAGTTCAAGTTATATTAAGTAGTGTGTAAGCCTAGGAAAGGATGACCTCAGCAGTTTGGTCCCATATGAACTTCGTACAAACTTCTAAAATTGTCGTTGAAGGACTGGCTCAGCATATAGAAAAGTCAAAACAACCAGCGGAGAAATAAAATGCAACGGCGGTAACGTTAAGACTGCAATGAGAAATCCGTGGTTAAATTCAGAGGAGAGAGAGGATAGGTGGAAAGCATAAACTGAGGGCCTCTAGGAGAAGGAAGAATTGTCTGATGACGTGATAGAAGAAGAAACAGGAATAGCTATAGAAGATATAGGGGATGATGTATTACAATTTAAAAGTGGTTTGGAAGACTTAAGGTCGATTAAGCAGAAGGGATTGATAACATTCCATCTCAAATTCTAATATGCTATGGGTAAGTGGCAACAAAACGACTGTTCACGTTGGCGCAGAGAATGTATGAGGCTGGCGATATACCATCTGACTTTAGGAAGCACATCATTCACACAATTCCCAACAAGTGTGAGAACCATGGCACCGGCAGCATAAGAGCTTATATATCCAAGTTGCTGACACGAATAAGATGCAGAGGAAAGGAATAGAAAATTGAGTGTGATAGATGAGGATCACTTTGGGTTTAGGAAAGTTAAGGCACCAGAGAGATAATTCTGACGTTGCTGTTGATAATGGAAGCTAGACTAATTTCTCACCATGAGAGAGGGGGGTGGAACATAACTAAAAAAAAAAAAGGGAAGTCGGTTCATTACAGAGTAAAAAACTATGGGTTAACCTGGTATGGCTGATACAACAATGGCAGGAGATTGTAGATTTCCTCTGGGAGAGGCAGAGGGAAGAATGCCACTTGGTGGAAGTCCCCTGGGCACAAAAAGTTTATTAGACTGGAGGTGGCCCCCAAGAGTCAATCTGCAACTGAGCAAGGAATTTGACATGAAGCCACAAGTCTGTTGCATTGTAAGATTGCATTAAAACAAGTGTTCAGTTCATAGTTCTGTGAACTATGGGAAAAAATTCGCATATTGGCATTTATAAGAAGAAGAACAGCACCAAAAATGCAACAGGAGCATAATATGTAGAAAATGGTCCACGCAACCTGCCATTGAAGATGCCTTGTAGAAAATAAAGGTGAAACGCGTAGGGCACGAAATAGTGTTTCGTTCAATTGCTGTCAATAAAGTAAAAATTATAAATAACCGTAATACGATTTCCCGTTTTTCGCGAGTGGTCGTCTTGCCCTTTGGCTATCTCAGCATGACTCATGACCAGACCCAAGCTTCCATATGTTGTCAACCATGTGACTACAACCTGTACTCATATGTCGATTATGTATATTTCTGTACAGGGGAAATATTTTACTTCATATTTTACTGATGTCAGCGGATAAATACAATATTTCAGTGCCTGTGGTATTCCAAATTATGATGCAATGCACTTTTGGACCTGTATGTATAAATATTGCATGGTAATGCGGAATAACATAGGTACCTCAATATCGTAACCAAGGGTAGGTGTTCTGGAGCGGATAAGTAGGGAAGATAGAAATTGCAGTGGAGAGAAGCAAGATGGAGCCCAAGTGGTCAACCCACCCAAGGGCAGGCAGCAGGTGGGTTAAAAGAATAGAATAGGAAACCATGTGATGGGACCTACGAACAAAAAGGAGGGAGATCTCATCATCTACCAGAAGACAAGAATAGTGTTAAAGACACTGGTGGTCAAATGGATACCACAATGGTCGACTGGGTCCAAGAGGAGCAGTGTGAAAGGGGCTGCTGAGCCATAAACTTGACAACAACAATCCAGACTGGAGAGAACTATGACTGGATAAGGGTGGAGATGAGTCAAAGAATCTGACCCCAAGAACTGTGAACAAGGGCGTTGAGGCTACAGATACAACCAATCTTCAGAAAGCAGATATGCGGCAACCAAGTAAACTTGTGGTCAAAAATAAATGGAATTGGAGGACCAAGTTCAGGCATTGAGCATTCAAGCAGAGCTCTGGAGCAGGATGGACCATGGACTATGCTGACAGAAGTGCTCCACCCATGATGTAAGGGAGGAGGATTGAAAACCATTTGAAAGCGTCCAGGCAGAAGAGTGCCACCAAGTGAGAATTAGTCCAGATACAGAAATCATCCGCACACTGAGTAGGGGTCACCAACGATCCAATGGAGGCCACAAGTCCATTAAAGGCGATGAGAAGGCCATTTAATATGGAGCCCTGTGGAACGCCATTGTCCTGGGTCGGTGGAGAGCTGAGAATGTTGCCAGCCCAAACCTAGAACGACCTGCGGCACAGGAACTGGCGAATAACAATTGGGAAGGGCCCGAACACCTCACTTGTGGTGTGATGTGAAGACACTAAGTTGTGTTGTGAGCAAAGGTCGAAGAAAACTGCGACAATATGGCGGCACTGAGAAAAGACCTGCGAAACTACGATTTCCAATAGCAGCAGATGATCGATCAGAGACTGTCCCTCCAGAAAACTGCACTGGTAAGTTCCCAAGTTTGAAGAACCCAACTGAGTCAACGAGCCACCATCCACTTAAATAACTTGCAGGCGGCGTTGGTCAAACTGATCGGCTGGTAAGTATCAACGGACGATGGATCCTTACGTGGCTTAAGACCAGGAGAAACAACCCTCTTCTAGCAGTACCGGACACCAGAAGATCCTGAGGAAGATCCCAGCAGAGGGGTCGAAATGTCGATCATGTTGGAAGAAACATGACGTGGCCTAATAGGCCAGAAGATCTTAACGTCAGTGACAACGGCCACAATACTCTCCCTCCACTGAGAGGGGAAAGCAGCTTGCAGCCAAATATGGTTAAACAGCTGGAAAAGGAATTGTTGTTGTGGGAAATTGTGGAGATAAAGCAACTGGTTATGGATGAAATCGAAGCCAGGGCTCAAACGTGGGAAAAGAGGGCTACAGTTCCCACTCATCAAATGGTTCATTGTAGGATTCCACCTGACAACGGGTAAAAAGTGGAAAGCTTCGCTCGCTGTTTCCAGAGAAGGAAGGAGACTGGATAGGAGGCTAATGTTGATGTCATCTCGAAATGGGTCGCAAGGTGTTCTGAGAGAACCCAAGGCCACCTCGAAGGGCGAGACCTGGAATGAAAGGCTGCCACCAGCAACCTTGGATGGTACAGAATGTACCCCACACCCACGTCGATGGGATAGAATAACCTATAGAGCAGACAAAGCGTTCCCCACACATTGGCTCAGTCTGTTTAAGTAATGGGCTTTGGAGCGAAGAGGTTTAAAGATAGTAAAACCGGCGGGGGACGGGTGTTCGGGTGTTGCTTAAGGCATTGCAAGGCCTGACGGTTACCACAGATAGCGATGGGGTTGGCTGTGCTCCACCATGGGAACGGCGGGGGGGGGGGGGGGGGGGCAAAAGGGGGCCATACAGTAGGTCGCGACAACATTAGGAATGTCACGGACGACTTCATCAATGCAATCTGAAGAAGAGGAGGTAAACATGACCTAATAGATATCTTCTTTATTTTTGAAACATCAATCTTCTGACTGGTTCCATGCAGCCTTCCTGTGCCAACTACCTCATCTCAATGTAGAATTTGCAATCTATGTCCTCTGTCACCAGTACTATGGAAGTTATTCCCTGACGTCTTAATAGATATCCTACCATCATGTTCCTTCTTCTTGTCAGTCTTTCCATATACACTGAAGAGCCAAAGAAAGTGGTACACTTGCCTAACGTTATGTAGAGCCTCCGCGAGCGTGCAAAAGTACCACAGCACGACGTGGCATGCACTCGACTAATGTCTGAAATAGTTCTGAAGGGAAATAACACAATGAATCCTGCACTGCTGTCCATATATTCATAATAGTACGAGGTGGTGGAGATCTCTTATGAACAGAACGTTGCAAGGCATTCCATATATGCTCAATAATGTCCATGTCTGGTATTTTGCTGGACTGGCGCCGCATTTTGGCCCTTTGCACTAAAAATATGCTCTCACTTTTCTTGTCTGTGGTGTTAGTGGATGACTCTCACCTGGTTATGTCTGTCCTCTGTATTCTTCATGAAAGTAATTGTTCCTCCCAGACCCAAGCTCCTGCATTTCCTTCTGGAATTACAGTCCTTCCAACAGCTTTGGCATTGGTTCGGGAGGCCTTTTGCCTTACCTCCACGCTGGCCAGGTTTTCAACCCTAGTGTTCCTACATTTAGTCTAGCCTTCTGTGGCATTTTGTTACTCTTTTTCTAGTGTCTATTTTCCCTGCTGCAGTCTCGGTTGTGTTGCAATCATGGTGTGGTGTGGGGATTGGGATGGAGGTGTAGGGATTGAGATGGATCAGCAACGGTGCTTTGGGACTGCCCCTCCTCTCGACCTTCCCCACTCCCCGCCCCACTCTTGTTCTTAACTCCTCTTACCACCCCGAAGTACCTTTTGCCTCTTTGTTTGCCCGCTTTACTTTCCCACTGAGTGGACAGCATTGTTTGTTTTGTTCCTTCCTTAGTTTTTGTCCCATTTGCTCATGAAATCGATGACCTTGGTGTTCGGTTCCCAATCTCCCCCCCCCCCCTCCGGCCCTCTCCGCAGCCTCCCACCCCCCCCCCCCCCCCCCCGCACCCCGAACAGCCAAACATCCAACCAACACCCTGCTTTGTCATAACATATGCACAAGTGATATGAATGCAAAAAAGCCGGCATACATTCCTTACTGTTATGACGTAATGTCATAAGAGTCGTTTCTAGCGTTGCTCACAAATTAATGTTTCGAGACCATACACGAATTGCTTGTGGTGAGTATTCAAGAACGACACTCAGAGGCCAGTTCAACGAAGTCATGATACTAACTACGGCCTGTAATTATACTTTTTATTCAATGACGTTATTCGTAAATATCGTGTCTTTTTCAAACAAACAGCACAGATTCGAAATAAATACTAGAAATAAGAATAAGCTACCTGTATGAAACTTTTATTCCTTATGGATGACTAACACTGCGACTGTTTCTTGAAATTACTGCAACCAGTCGCCTTTTGTTTTGTTCTTCCATTTTTTTTATTATTCCTTTACCGGTTGCGAACCGCCTAGTGGTTCATCATCAAATGGTGCATATATTAACTGTATGCACTTCCACAATGCTGCAGTCAATTAATATATGTACCAACTTATAACGAATCGTTCGGCAGTTCGAAACCGGTAATGGAACAATAAAAAATTGAAGAAGAAAGAGAAGGCGATTGATTGCTCGAATTTCAAGAAACCTTTCAGGTACATATATATTTAAAGATCCAGGAAGACATCCATTCTTTAGGAACATAAATTTTCAATAACTCTTCAGCGACTATTAGACGTTTAGCTGCCAATAAATTTCACTTTAAGGGGGACTGAAAAGAATTATTGGCGGCCAACTCCTCCTGCACCTGTGATGAATTTTTTCGCAGAACCGATCATGCTTTCGCATGATGTGGCTGCGAAGTAACATAGCGCAATGAAACTCGGTCCATACGAAGAACTGCTACAGTATAGCGCAGAACATACGTGAAGGAAATACGCAATGAGACGAACAGAAATGACACTTTTATCAAAGAAGTCAAAGACAATACATGCACAGCGATCTATGATGTTTCCCTGGATATTACAAATGACAGGATATGGTTCTTAATATGAAGTGTTATCTTCAGGGATAGCAGTGCTCCCACGCTGGGCTGAAGGCTGACAAGTAGTTCTTATGGTAGGGCGTTCCATTTAACAACAGTGGCGATGAGTGCTGCAATTCGCCTCCCCAACGCATCCCACACGTGTTCAATGGCGTTTCAGTTGGAGGAAAAGGCAGGCCAGTCCATTTCATATGCACTGCTCGAAACAGCCGCATCGTTATTCTTAAAAATGAAGTCACAGCCGAATGAAGCCGTCAAAAGACACATTTGGAAGAAGTACGTTGTATCAATAACTTTGACTGATGAGCGTACAGTGTTCAAAGACTTGGAGGTCAGTACACTTATGCAACATTATGACTCACCACTTAACACCAGGACACCAAAGCTATATTGTTAGACAATGTTCCAAGTTATAATACGTATTCCCACATCTCTGTGCCTCTTCTCCTCTTCCCTCTCTGTGCCCATATCCCTCTACCCCTCCCCCTGCACATCTTCTCCTATTCCCCATATATCTCCACCTCCCTCCTCTCCATGTCTTCTTACCCCCTTTTCTCTCCGCATTATCAACCACACCCCAAGAGAAGGTAGCTGCTTCTTACCCCACAGTGTGTTCCCAGATAGTAAGAAACGTTTGTACCAATTTTGGTCGAAATCAATATTTGGGTTTAGGAGGAAACTTCTTAAGTGGCTTTGGCCGAATATGCACTCGTCACAAACATTTTATACATGTGACTCGTACTTGTACATATGTTTCACTAGTAACCGTAGCTGGTCTCGTCCTGCACTTTCATTTTCATACAGCGCAAAGTTTGTGACGTTATACCGCCGTAACTATGAATCATACAGTAGTATATTTTTGTTGGTGCATCCTACTTTGTATGTGGACGCTGTCTGAGAAATGTGTTGCGGGTAGAGTGAATAGAAAAGAAGTTATAAGGCATGGTTCAGCAGTTTTTCACGCATCTCAGTGTTTATGAGGTCTTATCTCCTTAACTATGTTTCGTTCAATGATATATTTTTGTAGGTAAATTCAGTGGCATATGTGTATACTGGCTGTTAAACGAAATATGTTGTGAATACAATTAGTAGAAAGAAATTATAATTTAAAATCTCATACCTCATGCAGTAATGGCTCATGCAGTAGTCTTACTGCATGAACAGTGTGAATGTAGTAATCGATGAACTTTTATCCTGTCATCATTTTGTGGGGGTCATCAGCGAGAAAAAGTTTTGTAAAGATTTGAAATTACGTGTAAAGTCGGTAAGTGCTCTCATCTTCAAATTTTCTTTCATCACTGGTCATATTATTTGATTTGTATGACATTTGAGAGGAATAAAATTTTAAAAAATCAATGCTATTTTCAAATAGTTTTTGTGAATTTTATGTTATTTGACCGCTTACTATCGTTGAGTAAACGTGTTTCTCACCTGTACGTCTTTGATAGGTAGGTGGCTCTTACCCCACGACGATTCTTTCCAGACAGTAGGCGTTACGTGTACCAAGTTTGGTCGAAATCGGTTCAGTGGTTTAGGAGGAGATGTGGAACATAGATATACTTGTATATCTACAAACATGGATGCATACGTACGTACATACTGTTGTATCTCAGGTGCTCACAACAGCAGTTTGTAGACTAGGAAGCAGCAGACAGACCAGGGTAACTAGGCACACTGCCGAATATCTGTAGTTCTATAACTGAATAATCAAACACCTTTACTTATCTTTTAGAAGCAGTTATATAGACCATCACAATAATTTCCAATCTCTGAACAAAGCCTTTTGTCGCCTCAACGGTAAACCATGTTTCTAGCTGCGCTGTTTCTCGCAGACCTAACTAACTATAACGTCGGCAGTCGCTGTGTAATGTGCTGCGAATACACAGAAAGACAGATCCTTTATCATTTAGCTACAAACTAGCAGGTCAGCAACTGGAAGCAGTTAATACCATAAATTATCTGGGAGTACGCATTAGGAGTGATTTAAAATGGAATGATCATATAATGTTGATCGTCGGTAAAGCAGATGCCAGACTGAGATTCATTGGAAGAATCCTAAGGAAATGCAATCCGAAAACAAAGGAAGTAGGTTACAGTACGCTTGTTCGCCCACTGCTTGAATACTGCTCAGCAGTGTGGGATCCGTACCAGATAGGGTTGATAGAAGATATAGAGAAGATCCAACGGAGAGCAGCGCGCTGCGTTACAGGATCTTTTAGTAATCGCGAAAGCGTTACGGAGATGATAGATAAACTCCAGTGGAAGACTCTGCAGGAGAGACGCTCAGTAGCTCGGTACGGGCTTTTGCCAAAGTTTCGAGAACATACCTTCACCGAAGAGTCAAGCAGTGTATTGCTCCCTCCTACGTATAACTCGCGAAGAGACCGTGAGGATAAAATCAGAGAGATTAGAGCCCACACAGAGGCATACCGACAATCCTTCTTTCCACGAACAATACGAGACTGGAATAGAAGGGAGAACCGATAGAGGTACTCAAGGTACCCTCCGCCACACACCGTCAGGGGGCTTGCGGAGTATGGATGTAGATGTAGATGTAGATGTAAGAAACTGGTTCAAATGGTTCAAATAGCTATGAGCACTATGGGACTTAACTTCTAAGGTCATCAGTCCCCTAGAACTTAGAACTACTAAAACCTAACTAACCTAAGGACATCACACACAGCCATGCCGGAGGCTGGATTCGAACCTACGACCGTAGCGGTCGCGCGGTTCCAGACTGTAGTGCCTAGAACCGCTCGGCCACCCCGGCCGGCTTACGAACTGGTCCCCGAGCACTGTCGTCGGCGCCCTTTACGCCAACGCCGGAGAGGAAGCAGATGTGACGCAGTCTTCCAGCACAGGCCACGTACGGCGCCTTTTTTGCCGGCTTTTTCCAGCCAGTGCACCAGTGGTGTCTTACGACGCTGCCACAATGTTATGACAAGCCTACGCTACTATTCACCAGGTAGAGGAGACTTTGACTGGAAACAGGTACGATAAATAGACAGTTATACATTTGCTTATATGGATATAGTCTCTGTTCTTTCGGACATGTCGGAAAGAACTGACATCATTGATGACCTGCTGCCGTCTAGAACGAATTTAGATTTTTAAATTAATACCTTCAGCTGCTGATGGGTGTTGACATATATGAACGGGTATAGGTGAAAATGTGTGCCTCCACCGGGATTCGAACCCGAGATCTCCTGCTTACATGACAGACGCTATATATATCTGAGCCACCGAGGGCACGGAGGGTAGTGCGACTGCAGGGACTATCTCCCGCGCGCCTCCAGCGACACCGACATTATCACCTTATATGTCCACACACTACATTCGTAGTGTCCACACCCAACACACTCATTACTCGTGGAAGACATTCTTACCAAGTCCCGTAAGAGTTCGGGTAATATGTGTGCATCCGCACAGAAGAAGAAGGTCATGGCCGGTATTGCCAGAGCTATATACTTATATGTATATGGTTGTTCTTTCGGACGGCTTCCACGAGTAATGAGTGTGTTGGGTAGGGCACTACGAATGTAGTGTGTGGACATATAAGGCGTGCGTGCGCGAGATAGTCCCTGCAGCCGCACTATTTTCTGTGCCCTCGGTGGCTCAGATGGATAGAGCGTCTGCCATGAAACCAGGATATCTCGGGTTCGGGTCCCTGTCAGGGCACACATTTTCAGCTGTCCCCGTTCATATATATCAACTCCCGTCAGCAGCTGAAGGTATTAATACACTCCTGGAAATTGAAATAAGAACACCGTGAATTCATTGTCCCTGGAAGGGGACACTTTATTGACACATTCCTGGGGTCAGATACATCACATGATCACACTGACAGAACCACAGGCACATAGACACAGGCAACAGAGCATGCACAATGTCGGCACTAGTACAGTGTATATCCACCTTTCGCAGCAATGCAGGCTGCTATTCTCCCATGGAGACGATCGTAGAGATGCTGGATGTAGTCCTGTGGAACGGCTTGCCATGCCATTTCCACCTGGCGCCTCAGTTGGACCAGCGTTCGTGCTGGACGTGCAGACCGCGTGAGACGACGCTTCATCCAGTCCCAAACATGCTCAATGGGGGACAGATCCGGAGATCTTGCTGGCCAGGGTAGTTGACTTACACCTTCTAGAGCACGTTGGGTAGCACGGGATACATGCGGACGTGCATTGTCCTGTTGGAACAGCAAGTTCCCTTGCCGGTCTAGGAATGGTAGAACGATGGGTTCGATGACGGTTTGGATGTACCGTGCACTATTCAGTGTCCCCTCGACGATCACCAGTGGTGTACGGCCAGTGTAGGAGATCGCTCCCCACACCATGATGCCGGGTGTTGGCCCTGTGTGCCTCGGTCGTATGCAGTCCTGATTGTGGCGCTCACCTGCACGGTGCCAAACACGCATACGACCATCATTGGCACCAAGGCAGAAGCGACTCTCATCGCTGAAGACGACACGTCTCCATTCGTCCCTCCATTCACGCCTGTCGCGACACCACTGGAGGCGGGCTGCACGATGTTGGGGCGTGAGCGGAAGACGGCCTAACGGTGTGCGGGACCGTAGCCCAGCTTCATGGAGACGGTTGCGAATGGTCCTCGCCGATACCCCAGGAGCAACAGTGTCCCTAATTTGCTGGGAAGTGGCGGTGCGGTCCCCTACGGCACTGCGTAGGATCCTACGGTCTTGGCGTGCATCCGTCCGTCGCTGCGGTCCGGTCCCAGGTCGACGGGCACGTGCACCTTCCACCGACCACTGGCGACAACATCGATGTACTGTGGAGACCTCACGCCCCACGTGTTGAGCAATTCGGCGGTACGTCCACCCGGCCTCCCGCATGCCCACTATACGCCCTGGCTCAAAGTCCGTCAACTGCACATACGGTTCTCGTCCACGCTGTCGCGGCATGCTACCAGTGTTAAAGACTGCGATGGAGCTCCGTATGCCACGGCAAACTGGCTGACACTGACGGCGGCGGTGCACAAATGCTGCGCAGATAGCGCCATTCGACGGCCAACACCGCGGTTCCTGGTGTGTCCGCTGTGCCGTGCGTGTGACCATTGCTTGTACAGCCCTCTCGCAGTGTCCGGAGCAAGTATGGCGGGTCTGACACATCGGTGTCAATGTGTTCTTTTTTCCATTTCCAGGAGTGTATATAATTCTAATTTCACCAAACGTTTGAGCTTTCTCGCGAAACGCATTCTAAAGTAGAGAATGGACATGCATTACAAGAGCACAATTGACACACACATGGCCGTTGAGTGTGCACATTTTAGTTTGCTCCCTCAGTACCAGGTGTGTTTCGGGAGGCCATGTTACACTGCTACTGATAGCAGCAACCGGCTGAGTGCCGGTGTTGCAAATGCTGACCATGCCCTCTCGAGGGTGAGCGAATATCCGGTCACGCCACTATACGACCTCCCGTGATTTACAGGGTACGTTTTTTTTGCTGAAAGGTGAATACAGTCTTGATAACATAACCACTGATTAAAAACAACGAGTGTGGTTGCGCAGTGGTCAGGACACTTGATTCGCCATCTGGAGGAGACATGTTTAAAACTGGCAATCAAGATTTCGATGCGCTGTCATTCTTGTAAATAGCTTAGAGCGATTTCCGACGCCTTTGCTTGGAAAAATATGAAGCGGGGGATTTAGGTGGAGTGGAACTCGGGCTGGGGGATGTGCAAAAGTTTACAAGGAAAACAGGATCTCTTAAATGGAATTACCTGTCTTAGGAGCACACACAAATCATTAAACGTAATGAGGAGTGTAGCTGAAATGAAATTAATTGCAAACTGAACACAAAAATTAGGTCCACGATGCAGACGAACATAAGGTATTCTGTTACTTTGGATGCAAATTAAGACTTTTGATGCAGCAAGTAACACATGAAAAGCAGACTAGCAGAGGTAATGACAGCATTTATTTTTTAAGGATTCCAAACTAAAACACAATAAAACAAAGGATACATTTATGTAGTCCAAAAGAACGTTAAGTACGTCTAAATTAACCAACGGCATAGTTATCTTTATAACAACAAAGGGATAAAATGAAATCGAGAAGAAATTCAGTCTTGCCTAAATCGGACAACAGGCCAAAACCATAACCCTTAACACAATCTAGAACAAAGCCCTAACCAGAAATAATAACTGTAAAACTTTTGATCCCAAACAATACTTAACCTTATCTATAATCAGTAAATTTAAATTCTAAATGTGAGTGGATATGCTATTACTACCCTCTGCAGATAACTAATACACCAACTACCCACAAGATTAATACTGTACGCATAATTCATTATATTTCAAGAATTTATTCAGTAACATCTGCAACAGCTCTTTCACTAAAAGCAGTATCAGAATAACGAAGCTAGAGTCAGCCTTAGGCATAAAAACATACACTACTGACCATTAAAATTGCTGCACCACGAAGACGACGTACTAGAGACGCGAAATTTAACCGACAGAAAGAAGATGCCGTGATATGCAAATAAGTAGCTTTTCAGAGCGTTCACACAAGGGTAACACCGGTGGCGGCACCTACAACGTGCTGACATGAGGAAAGTTTCCGACCGATTTATCATACACAAACAGCAGTTGACCGGCGTTGCCTGGTGAAACGTTGTTGTGATGCCTCGTGTAAGGGGGAGAAATGCGTACCATCACGTTTCCGACTTTGATAAAGGTCGGATTGTAGTCTATCGCGATTGTGGTTTATCGTATCGCGACACTGCTGCTCGCGTTGGTCGAGAGCCAATGACTGTTAGCAGAATATGGAATCGATGGGTTCAGGAGGGTAATACGGAACGCCGTGCTGGATCCCAACGGCCTCGTATCACTAGCAGTCGATATGAGAGGCATTTTATCCGCATGGCTGTAGCGGATTGTGCAGCCATGTCTCGATCCATGACTCAACAGATGGGGACCTTTGCAAGACAGCAACCATCTGCACGAACAGTTCGACGACGTTTGCAGCAGCATGGACTATAAGCTCGGAGACCATGGCTGCGGTTACCCTTGACGCTGCATCACAGACAGGAGCGCCTGCGATGGTGTACTCAACGACGAACCTGGGTGCACGAATTTCAAAACGTCATTTTTTCGGATGAATCCAGGTTCTGTTTACAGCATCATGACGATCGCATCCGTGTTTGGCGACATCGCGGTGAACGCACATTGGAAGCGTGTATTCGTCACCGCCATACTGGCGTATCACCCGGCGTGCCTTTGGTTACACGTCCCGGTCACCTCTTGTTCGCGTTGACGGCACTTTGAACAGTGGACGTTGCATTTCAGATGTGTTACGACCCGTGGCTCTACCCTTCATTCAATCCCTGCGAAACCCTACATTTCAGCAGGATAATGCACGACGGTATGTTTGAGATCCTGTACGGGCCTTTCTGGATACAGGAAATGTCCGACTGCTGCCCTGGCCAGTACATTCTCCAGATCTCTCACCAATTGAAAACGTCTGGTCAATGGTGGACGAGCAACTGGCTCGTCACAATATGCCAGTTACTACTCTTGACGAACTGTGGTATCATGTTGAAGCTGCATGGGCAGCTGTACCTGTACATGCCATCCAAGCTCTGACTAAATGCCCAGGCGTATCGAGGCCGTTATTACCGCCAGAGGTGGTTGTTCTGGGTACTGATTTCTCAGGATCTATGCACCCAAATTTCGTGAAAATGTAATCACATGTCAGTTCTAGTATAATATATTTCTCCAATAAATACCCGTTTTTCATCGCCATTTCTTCTTGGTGTAGCAATTTTAATGGCCAGTAGTGTAAAATCAATAACACAAAATGGTTGAAATGGCTCTGAGTACTATGGGACTTAACTTCTGAGGTCATCAGTCCCCTAGAACTTAGAACTAATTAAACGTAACTAACCTAAAGACATCACACACACTTCCATGCCCGAGGCAGGATTCGAACCTGTGACCGTAGCGGTCACGCGGTTCCGGACTGAATCGCCTAGAACCGCTCTTCCGCAGAGGCAAATTTTTCTGTATAACGTATTTTTCAGAGTTGCAAGATATAAGTCAATCATGTCGCCTTCGCATACAATAGTTTAAATGATGTATAGCATCATTTCACCAAACTGGATTAAAAAAGGAATAATCTGGTACTGCTAGCAATAATACTGTAAGAGGAATCAACTTGGACCGACAAGAAAGAAAGTTACGGATAAAAACGAACAGAGCGCCACAATGGCCTCATTCGTGAAGGGTGGTGGGGATGTCATGGCGCCAGATGGTGTCGTAGGCTTTATGCAGGTCAAAGGGGACTGCAATGAGGTGTTGCTGATGGGCAAAAGCCGACCGGATAGACTCCAGGTGGGCCAAGTTATCCACTGTAGTCAGGCCACAGCGAAACCTACCTTGAGTCTATGACAAAACATAGCGGGATTCAAGGATGCAAAACAACCGCCGACTCAGCAGGCGTTCAAGGAGCTTGCAGAGGGTGTTAGTAAGACTAACTTGACGGTATCCATCCAGCTGAAGAGGAGGCTTCCTGGGCTTCAACACCGGAATAACAATGATTTCCTGCCACTGCGTAGGAAATACTCCCTCATTCCACAGGGGGGGGGGGGGGGGTCAGTATACGACGGTGGCCAGCCACCGATAAGTGTTGGAGCGTTTGGTTATGTATTCGATCCGGTCCAGGAGCCGTGTCGGGACAAAGTGCGAGGGCGCTGGCGAATTCCCTCTCGCTAAATGAGGCATTATAAGGCTCCTAGCAGAGAGAATCGGAAGATAGATGCATTCGTTCCGAATGCTCTTTTTGGAGGAGGAACGTGGCCGGATACTGAGTCGATGCATAAGCTTGGGTAAAGTGTTGAGTGAAATGCTCTCCGACAAAGTCGGGATGGGTAAGGGCAACACCATGCACAGAAATTCCTGAAACGCCGGTGAGAGGACGATGCTCAAAAATTCGCCCGTTTCGTCCAGACTTGTGAAGAGGGGGCGTGCGGTCCTATGGCAGCTACATATCGTCCTCAGCTAATTCGTTTCTAAAATTTGATTAGGTAACTGGCCCGGGCGTGTAATCGTTTAAAGACCAGAAGGAAAGAAGTAGAAGGGTGCCGCTTGAAGCATTGAAGAGCACGTCGCCGGTCTTTTACGGTTGCAACATTTTCTAGAGTCCACCAAGGGACCATCTTCTGACAGGGGAAACCCGAGGAAGGAGGGATGGCTGAAAGAGCTGCGGAAAGAATGGCGGCAGTCAAAGTCTGTGTAGACTCATCAATACTACTGTGTGATAGTACAGGGGGCATGGTAGCAGAGGAGATGTCACCCCAATCAGCTTTAGAGAAGGCCCACCTGGGAGGGTGATGGATCGACTTATACTGAAGAAAGGTTAAAACAATCGGGTAATGATCGCTGTCACATAAGTAATCGTGGACACCCCACTGAATGGAGGGAAGAAGGCTGGGACTGCAGATGGAGAGGTCAATGGCAGAGAAAGTGCCATGTGCCACACTAAAGTGTGTGGAGACAGAGGTCAAGACCTGCCAGAAGAGCTTCAACTGTCCTGCCCAGGGCATTAAAGTCCCCTAGAAGCAGGAAGGGAGAATGTTATTGTTGAATAAGGGTGCTTACGGCAAGGGGTGTGGGCAGTCTGTGTGGAGGAAGGTAGAGATTACAGATGGTGATTGGAGTGGCCAGATGCACCCTGAGAGCAATTGCTTCCAGAGTGGAATGGAGGGGAACCCACTTACTAACAATTTCCTTGCAGACCAAGATGCAAACACCACCAGAAGCTCGCAAGGGGTCAGTACGCTTTCGACAGAAAATGTGGCACCGACAAAGGGTGGGTGAGTAATAATTGACAAAATGGGTCTCCTGGAAAGGAATGGAAGCAGCAGAGTAGGAGGAAAGATGGCCCCGCAACTCCGGTAGGTGACGCAAATACCCATTACATGAACAGAATGATATGTCCAAAATGCCCAGTATACTGAAAGAACTCAGGAGTCTTGAATGTGACCAAGAAGACGATCAAGGATGGATGAGTGTCAACAATGGAGATCCTCGGCACCAAACGACGCAGGATAGGAAATTGTAAATGTTGTCGCTAATAAAGCTGATGCCGCCAGCATCTCTACAGCTAGGGGTCCACAAAATGAAGATGAAAGCATACCGGCTGTTTCCGAATCACTTACGTCTTAGTTAGTACTGCCTTGAGAGGGCCTGAAGCTCCAGATGAAAGCGAGCAGTATCTGACATTTGTCCTGAGAGAAGTGCATCGATTAAATGATCGTAAGAGGCTATGTCTGCTTAGAGAGACCAAAATTAATGCTTTTTGAAGCGTTAATTCTATTCATTTGTACTGGACATGCAAAATCCATATGTATTACATAAATGTTTTCTTACTACGTTCTACTAAACATATTGATACTTCAGTTGCCTCTGTAACAATAAAAGAGACTCAGATTACAAATATATCTACTTATTATTAGTAAATTGTTAAATAAATGTGTACAGTTCAATTACCCGATTAAACCGGGCTTCCGAGCACCAACGTCCCACAATTATTTCATATAATCCACGCTCCACTGTGTAGCGTGGTTGAAAAACAAAGAACAAATTTCAGTTTTTTATTACAGTCAAACTATGAACGAGAGAAACACATTGCGAAAGACACTGGACAGAGAAAGGTTCAAAGTTTTGTTCACTCACAGACACTATACCACACACTCAATGTCACATCCATCCTTTGCTCGAACGGCATCGAAACGGTAGTCACTTTCATTCCATACAAGTCAAGCAGGTCCCTGTTTACTAAATCGTCAACAATTTGATTTCTCAGAACTTCCAGAGTGGCTGCCGTATGTGGGATAAATACTCTGTACTCCCACAGGAAAAAATCAAATGGCTCTGAGCACTATGGGACTTAACATCTGGTCATCAGTCCCTTACAATTTAGAATTCCTTAAACCCAACTAACTTAAGGACATCAAACACAACCGTGCCCAAGGCAGGATTCGAACCTGCGACCGTAGCGGTCGCGCTGTTCCAGACTGTAGCGCCTAGAACCAGCCGGCAGGAAAAAATTGCAAGATGTTAGTGTTGTGTCTAAGAATCCTGTATACTCTATTCGCAAGGCAAACTATCAAACAACTCGTATTAATCAGTTTTATTACAACAAGACAAGTACAGTTACTTAACTTTCACCTGAGTCCATTATACATGATCATCCACAAGAGCAGTTACACACATGTGTCGCAAGTAAAGGACGTCATACAAAGTAATGTCTTCTTCAGAATAGACAAACATAAGTAACACTTCTGGTCCTCGCGACCGCTACTAGAAGTCTTTCAACTCAACTGCAGTGACTGCTGAACTCTAACTGTGCTACGTACAGATTGCTAATGAGGATGCTTCGATGCGTAGGCCAACGATGTGGGTAAGATGGAAGCCGCTATCGAAGTGGGCTGCCACTATTCGGGCGAGGCACTTATGTCGTCTTCACTTAGGCGCCGCTGCTGTCGCGTTGTCGTCCTGGAGGGAGGTCGGTCAGCATGAGATTGGCTGGTCTCTTCTCACAACCTTCTCAGTCGTTCCAGACTGGCGTCCCAGCGCTGTCTTTATGCTCTAACATTCCATCCATCCCCAAAACCAAAGAGGGTCGTCGTATATGGAGCCCGACAATTGGGTGGAAGGTTGGGGGGGGGGGGGGGGAGGGGAGGGGGGCGTAGTAGGCAGGAGCGTGGATGCCCTGATGGATCTGAAGCTGTGTCAGCAGGGGACGTCAGACAAGTGCATGTGACATCCATCCTTTGCTCGAAAAGCGTGGAAACGGTAGCCGCATTCATTCCATACACGATTCAACAGGTCCCTGTTTATTAAATCGTTAACAGTTTGATTTCTCAGAGCTTCTAGAGTGGCTGACGTATGTGGGATAAATACTCTGTACTCCCGCAGGAGGACAAGTGCCATCCGCCCTTCACTCTGGTGCAAACGTCCCCCAAGAAACGCCCAGAAGGGTCCTCGTCCACCTCCTGACGCCCATAGCCAGATGTAGAAGGAAATTAGAATTATATTAATACCTTCAGCTGCTAACGGGCGTTGATGTATATCAACGGGGACAGTTGAAAAGGGGTGCCCCGAGCAGGACTCGAACCCGGGATCTCCTGCTTGCATGGCAGACGCTCTATCCATCTGATCCACCGAGGGCACAAAGGATAGCGCGACTCGCACGCCTCCTGTGACCACCACATTCTCACCTTGTATGTCCACACGCTAGATTCGTAGACAGCTGCAAGTCATCAATGGTGTCTGTTCTTTCGGACATGTCCGAAAGAACACATCGTATCTGTATAAGTAGATGTAGAAGGCGTCGGCCGCTACGGCTTGGGCGGGTCTAGCTCCGTCGATAGGACGACAAGAGACGGAACAGGCGGCTACTGAGACCGCGCTGTCCTCGGGATGACAGTGGCGAATTTGATTGTGTTGTCCACGCTGCAATCCGTCTGGGCCTGAAATGAGATACATGAATGCACCAAGTCGACGAAAGATCTCGCCTGCGCCCACCGTCTGCTGCCGCTAAAAACACTGTATCAACCGGCGCGAAGCGATACTTGCGGCCTTCCATCGACGCCGGATGCTGAGAAGGGTGGGGCAGGTGGAGCATTGTCCGACGGCGGCGGCCGTGAAGCAGTTCCGCCAGCGACGGTCTATCTCTTGGATGCGAACGACAGGAGGTGAGAAACAGTTGCTTGATCCCTGGTGTGTGCGGAGCGAAGTTTAGCTATCTGCTGCTTGAAGGTTCTGATAAAACGTTCCGTTTCGCCGATTGACTGGGTTGGAACGGTACAGTAGTTAGATCCTGTTTGCCACTGCGTTCACGGAATGTTTCAAATTCATTTGACGTGAAATGAGGGCCATTGTCTACACTATGACTTCAAGGAAAGCTTCGCGGCAAAAAATTGAGGATAACGCCTGAACCGTGCTACCTGATATTGTCGAGTTCCTTTAATTTACGTCTATGGTCACAAACATTTTGTTAATAGTGGTTGTTTAATATTACCCGGTACACTGTCAACGGTGTTTAATATTTATGTCATTATCTAGAATATTGGCACTAGAGCACACGTCAACCACGTTTTTTAACTCTTCCTCTTTTCAACAATATTACTTTTGTCGTGTTCTTCTTTCCGTTGCTTTTTATTACTGTAATGCCTTTTGTACGTTATAAGCTTACTACAGACTTCAACTATTGTATCCCCATTTACTTTCGCTGTTTCAAGTAATTATTGAAAACTAGTGTATGCCGACATTAGCGACATGTGGTGAACGTACAACACAAAAATCTTGTGGCTACTGTACGGCAGCTTGTTTTAAACAGTAGTACTACTGACAACATGACTCGTGCATGTGATGTTATTTATATGTATTTGACGGTGCTGGTGCTGATTCCGCATTTAACATTTGACGATGCCTCTATGGCTGCAGTACATTAGGACTTTGTTTTTATGAAACAGGTATGCCTCTTCATATTTAAAGCGCACAAATGTAAATTTTGTCAGTACTACTTTTCATTATGGTCTATGTATTGTTCTTAAGCTGTATACAGTTTGCGAGTGTATTTATGTTTTTCCCATTTTTGCTGCTCATCTGATGATGGTCATTAAAGACCGAAACCGGTAATCTGTTAACAAAAAGTTTGTGACCACAGACGTAAATTAAAGGAAACTTATTACATATTAAGGTCACTGTTTTTTCGCGACGATGTCGCAGCTTATTAAAATTGTTGAGTTCACTGGCACAGCAAAAGGATACTTGCTATAAGAGTCTACCACAGTCAACCAACAAGTGTTCCAAAAAGGACCCGTCAAGTCTATGTGCACACGTTGCCATGGTAATTGCGACTTAGGCGAAGCAGAGAATTTTTGTAGCGGAGCGGACTGATTTTCCGCTCATGCGTGACATTGTCACGTCATATGTTCTCTTTGAGTGTCCATACCCTGCCGAGTACAGTGTCGATGCACCAACTGTTTCGTACGAACAATCCCCCAGTGGCCTTGGTGATGTAACTGCAACACTTCTTTTTACAAAGCTTTGGGGATCAACAGACGTGACTGACCACTGGCATTTTGAACAAGAATCACACCTTGCTGTACAGCGAGGCTATACCGACGTGCGAAGTATCGGGCACTACAGAGTTCTTTACGCTACGAAATTAGCGAAGCCAAGATGTGCGAATGCATTTTAGCAAAATGTTCAAATCTAATTAAGCTTCCGTGGCCTGTTTAATCTTCCTATAGCTCAGAGGAAAGGATTAAAACAATTCCGAATCGTGAACACCGATGTGACAGCAAGACGCAGCAGAAGCGCCAATGTTTGTATCAGGCGAATGGGAAGGCGTGAAACCGCGTCCGTATTAACATGTTCAGGTGCCGAACGATACACAATCTAGTACTGATATTGAGACAACAGAAAAGTTTATCTTTGCAATTTTTGAGCAGTTCGTACAATGATCGGCTTTATCGGGTGAAACAAGAACTGCCACGGCTTGTGATCCGACACTAACTAGATTGTGTGGAATTTGGTCACACCATGCACAATAGGCAATGCCTCTTTCTCAATTTTTAAATTGTTGCACTGAGCTTGGGACAAAAGGCCTGTCTTATCACCAAATCTGGGGACATTCTTGTGACTCAAGCGATGCAATGGAGCCGCAACTTGTGCATAATTCGGTATGAACCGAATATAATAGTTCATTTTTCCTAAGAATTCCGTGACATTGCAAGAAAATAACGGTCACGTATGACTAACAAATGTGACTGAAGATCATTTACGCCTTAACTGTTTATGACATGACCAAGTGTGGTCTTCAGGTGTACGACCTACTACGACAATTTCGTCTAAATAGTTTGAATAGTTTGATACTTGAGCAGTCAGCTGTTCTAAATACCGTTGGAAAATGTTGGATGAGGAAGCACTGCCAAGAGGCAAACGCAAAAATTTAAACAAGCCCAAATGAATGTTCACAACACACACGGTTTGAGATTCTTCATCAAGTAGTATTTGAATATATGCGTCGCGCAAATTAATTTTTTAGAAGTAGAGAGCAGCGCATAATCTGTCCATGAGATCCTGTGCGCGTGGAAAGGGATAAGTATCAAATACAGTTTGTGGGTTGACGATAGACTTGAAGTCAACACAGAGGCGAATATGACCTGAAGGTTTCGGGAGTAAAACCAGTGGACTTGCCCACTGACTAGCTTGTATGGCACAACAGTCAACTATCTTGCAATTCTTTAAGGGGACCTGGACGTGAAAATATGTTCTTGTCACCATCTGAAAGACAATTTTATCCTGTTTCAAAAAATGTATTTTTCTATCTACTTTTCAGTTGATGATTTGGTTCTAGGCGCTCTTTGAACAAATGTCTACAAAACCAGCTAAGCTCATGCGACAGGCAAGTTATATCACCATAAACATCTATTCCCTGTCACAGTCATGGAAACAATAAAGCCAATATACAGGGACCTTGAACATACAAAATTACTAGCAAATGTCCACATGGTCGTACACAAAACCCTAATGAGAGTTTCAACAGCTGCGTGTGGCAACGAGTACCAAAAACAGTGTTTGTTCTATGGACAGTACTCAACATGGGTATGATGCATGCTGTCGTCTGTTTCAATGATGGTGTATTCATCAGGACAAAAGTAATCGACAAATTAACCATCCACCCAGGATCGTCAGCGACTAGTTGAAGCTGAAAGGGCTGTGGAAGCCACCACTAAAGAGTCCAGAGTAAGGAAAGGGCTCCTGAAGAAGTCTACAGAGGATGAAGAAGCAGCTGGCCAGCAAGATTATGCTGCTGGAATATTCTGAAAGGGGCATACGGTGAGTCAAAAACACTGTGAACATCCTTTTCTCATTTTCTCGAAACTACATTTACAGAACATTAGGTAACTTCACAATGGTTTTATCCATGTTCACCAAATTTCTCTCAAGTGAAGAATGGGATAGTGTCTTTGTATTATGCCTAATACATCGGAGGAATGATCTGCGTTTGTCATTCTGTATCTAACTTTAGCGGTATTTTTTTCGACAAAATAGTAATGTGGCATAATAAGGGTTTTTCTATTGCCTCAGATATACACCTAACTACAAAACGAGAGGCATAAGGTGTTCCTATGAATGTTGACAGCAGCTTGGCACAGCCTGACTGCTATTAGACTGATGATGGACCAGAAAATGGTACCAAAATGGGAACGTGTATTATAGAAACATCTATTAGGCAAAATACTGTAATTTCTAAACTATCAACAGATATTTCAATAAATTTCCTTTTACACGTTGAGTTAATGTCATTCATTGTTGGTAAAAAACCACAGCTTCCTCCGCATTGTAGATCAAGAGTAATGTGCACTGAGGGCGAGGTATAAAAATGCAGCCCGTTCACGTCCAGGTTCAAAATGGTTCAAATGGCTCTGAGCACTATGGGACTTAAATCTAACTAACCTGAGGACATCACACACATCCATGCCCGAGACAGGATTCGAACCTGCGATCGTAGCGGTCGCGCGGTTCCAGACTGTAGCGACTAGAACCGCTTGACCACAGCGGCCGGCCACGTCCAGGTCCCCTCAAGTTCAGCAGCGACTTCCTCCCGTAAGGCAATGGGATTAGTTCTGGCTCGGCAAAATTTCGACTGAGCATTGTCTTTCAGAGTAATATGTGCAACAAAATTGTTAGCCTTGCCTAAACCGTCATAAAAGAGCTTCGGGATAGGTGCAGTGTCGTTTGCATGGAATGCAGGCACTGACAACAAATATTCCTGAATGTTGAAACCAAACAAATCAAATTGATGAAGACCAAAAATGTTCTCGCATTCGCATGATTGTTGCAGCGTAAAAGTCACTGTTCGTGTATGAGACCGATACATGGCGGGCAAAGTACATTTTCCGAGAAGGGGAATGTCGTGTCCATTATAAGCCGTCAGGTGCGTGTTACAGCTGTGGGGAGCCTGACATTTCATATGCATGACGATTCAGCAATGTAACACAGGTAGTCGTATCCAGCTGAAACTTCACACTTTTACTGCTAAGATGCACTGGCGTAGCACTGAATAAACTGTTTGCTTGCTAGTTTTGTAATACCTGCAGCAGGCTTTGAATACAGTGCAATGATTACATTGGCCTTCTGTCTAGATTTTTGTGAGTGGGCAAACAAACGGATTGTAAGTGACCTTTCATGCCACAAGTCTAACACTGTGATCGTCTCGACGGGCAATCTGGGCGTTTGTGCTGCGATTAGCATCGGGGGCATGACTTAATTCTATTCGCCGATGAAGCCGCGTGTTTAGAGTACTGTTTGCGCATCTTGGCGTGTGCGTGCTGTTGCTACCCGTCAAATTGGTGGCTGCTCAAATTTATCGGTCACCAAGAGACCTGAATCATACTGATTTAGAATTTGCACTATGTGATGAAACGATGGATCTGACTGCTTCAAAATATGTCCTCGCAGGTTGACATCAGTTACATTGTACACAACTGCATCACACAACATACCATCTTAATATGAAGCACCGCAAGCACTTTTGAATTTGCATTTCCTCGTCATACCCTGCAAATCTGTTACCCACTCGCGACAAGTCCGTTCTGACGTTTTCTTGCATAGAAAGAATTGGTACCTATCTGCCACCACATTCACTTGTTGGTCATAATAGTTAGTTAGAGATTCTACACTCTGATCATAGGAAAGTCCACTCGAAGTGCCATTAGGGAAAAATTTCTGAATGAGGCGAAAGACTGCACTTCCTACCGTTGAGCCGGCCGGAGTGGCCGAGCACTTCTGGGGGCTACAGTCAGGAATCGCGCTATCGCTACGGTAACAGGTTGGAATCCTGCCTCGGGCATGGGTGTGTATGATGTCCTTAGGTTAGTTAGATTTAAGTAGTTCTAAGTTCTAGGGTACTGATGACAAAATGGCTCTGAGCACTATGGGACTCAACTGCTGAGGTCATTAGTCCCCTAGGACTTAGAACTAGTTAAACCTAAATAACCTAAGGACATCACAAACATCCATGCCCGAGGCAGGATTCGAACCTGCGACCGTAGCGGTCTTGCGGTTCTAGACTGCAGCGCCTTTAACCGCACGGCCACTTCGGCCGGCAGGGTACTGATGACCTCAGAAGTTAAGTCCCGTGGTGCTCATAGCCATTTGAACCATTTTTGAAGCTACCGTTGATAAAAAGTAATGTAGTTTCACAGTACTTGATACTTTGTGACCAATGATGTGGGCTTCATCAACCACTCGACCCTCTCGTCTTGTTTTTCGTTAAACTGGCGAAAAGGCTGTATGGGTCTACAGTTGTTGCATGTTGGTCGGGTGGTCGCGCTGCGTTTGTTGCTGCTGTACCGTGCTTAGAAGGGTTGCAATCTGCTGCGTCTGAAACTGAAACATTTGTGTTAGCTGCATTGCACCTATCGCTTGCAGCTGTGGCGCCTGAGCAGGGGGTGTGAGAGTTGGGTTGCTCATTTTGGAATAGGCAAATGCAATAAACAGACAGTGCAAGCAATAAAAAATAAGCACACAAGCAAGGTAATTATCTGCAACGCCCATCGGAAAACACTGGAAGGAAAAAGCACTATAATATAATTTAATAAAACATGCAAACGCACCCCTCCAAAGAAATGACAAGGTAGAATTAAAGTGCCAGCAAAACACAAATGCCCACTACAAAGCGAAACAGAAACAATCTGTGGCAGCTGGTGACTCTGGAATCGAATCGATAACAGGTTGTCACTATGTTATTGCTCGTATGACGCCGGAACCACGTTATTCGTGCATCTCGTCGCCTTGTTGTTGTGTCTAGGAATCCTGCATATTCGGTTCGCTAGACAAACAATTAAGCAACTCCTGTTAATGACTTTATTACAACAAGACAAGTACAAATACTTAACTCTGATCTTACTCCTTCATACATGATCCATCCACAAGCGCAATTACACAAACGTATCACAAGGAAAGGACGACATACAAAATAATTCCTCAGAAGAGGCAAACACAAGAACACTTCCGGTCATAGCGACCGTTACTAACAGAACTGCAGTGACTGGTGATCTCTAACTGTGCTACATACAGGTTGCTAATGAAGACCCTACGATACTTTGGCTGACGAATGGGCTAAGGCTGAAGCTGCTATCGAAGTGGGCCGTGTAATATTAGCATCTGTTTCGATAGCTTAAATAAACTTACATTCGATAATCTAACCATGCAGGTTCATAAAGCCCATCTGTGTAAAAATTTCTTAGATCGTCGCTGGGAAAGCCCATCTGTGTAAAAATTTCTTAGATCGTCGCTGGGGAGCGACCACCTGATATTTCAAAGAATACCTTACGTGCCACGGAGCGGAATACGAATTGTTCATAAATTGTATCGATAGAGATATTTTGTGTTTCTTATTTTTTTGACAGCTGAAGAATCGTAATCCTCTTCTGTTAACACAGTCGTGATATTTTTTAAAGACGGCGGACGCGTATATGGCGTGGTCCGCAATCTCTAATTAGTTATTATAAAATATTACTGTTTTTCAGTGCTATGTAAGAATTTATGTGTGCATCTAAGATGAAATGTCGAAGATGTTAAAGGACTTTATTTAAGGAAACAGCCAGACAGATAGAAAATTGAAATTGTACGCAACCTGTTGTTAGCAATACTGACTAAAGTAATTAAATAAGTTATTGTGCTCTCGAATGCTGTAGTGCCTGCTCATTACTTGAAGTATTTCCGTGCTATCCATCTCCTATTAATGGCAACAGAAATAACGATGTTTTTATAGTTTTCATACAGCTACCAGGGACCGACTACATGTCGGCAACTGTCGTATTTAAGGCAGAAGGAGCATTGCTATTTACCTTGTTTGTGATTTAAATCCAACTTCTTTTAATATGTGGTGTAGTATAGCAAAGAAAATTTCCAGCTCTATCTGGTCCCTTAGGTTTCTCTGTTCGTAGTTGCTATGTGTCACATCCGGTCGTGATCGAACGTGATCACGACACAAATAAATTAAGTGGCAGTGCGAACTCTGTTCTTGATCTTGAGAACGCTACGCCTTCTTGAAACGATTTTAGGTGACATATAAAACATGACGTACAGTACTTAAGTTTTTTGAAAAGTCTTTGCTCTTCCCGCCAAGAAGTGGCGCAAAACTCACAACAGATTTCTGAATCTTCAGAAGAGCATAATAATCTAATCAAAATATAATTAGAAAATAAACTACCACAGCCGCCATTAGTCGGGTGCAGGGCTTACTTCGTCTTCACCTAGGTGCCGCTGCTGTTGCGTTGTCGTCTTGGAGGGAGGTCTGTCAGCTTATCACTGGCTGACCTCTTCTCATAGCCTTATCTTCTCTGCCGTTCCTGACGGGCGTGCCGGCGCTGACTCTACGCCGTAAGAGTTAGGCGTCATGGTTTGGGAGGCCAAAAGCAGTGAAAAATATCTTGTTTTCCACCTCTTCCAATCCAACGTCGTGGGACGACGCTGTTAAAATAACGCCGCAACTCAACGTGAAAATGCGGCTGGCAGCCGTTATGCGTACAAATAAAATCACTGGAATCTTCCTGGACCTGAGGAAACAACCAGTTTTCAGCTTGTCCAATTATAACACTCCTGTCAGTTTCCTTCGCCAAAAAGAAAGACCCATAAACTTTGTGAACAGAAACGGCATAAAACACATTCAGTTACTGTGAATGTCTTTCATTCTCGACGACGAAATCAGGGTTCTTTGCCCCCCCAAATTCTTACGACGTGGTTGTTTACTAACCCGATGGATGAAACGTCCTTTCCTCCGAAAAGATGAGTCGTTCGGGAAAAGTGTCATCTGCCATATCCCACAGAATTAAACTAGAATACTCGTAACTTTTGTTATGGTCGCGGGGTTGTAATTGCTGCAGTGTCTGTAGCTTTAAAGCTTCATATGCGGGCATCATTTCAGAACACGCTGCACCGTGGTTTGAGAAGTTACAGTTCGTGGCCTACCCGTTTGGGGACACATCTCGAATACGTTTGGCGTATTCATCAGACGTGCGTGTTGCCGACTAGTGCGCTCTTCTGTTTGCATACGCAGTCAGCTACCAAGAATTTTTTAACGCCAGTCATCAATATGTTTATGCAGAGGCGGCAGCTTCCTGAATAGAAGACGGTATGGACATTGCACATCAATAATAGACTGTCTTTGCACGAATACCGAACTCACAAAATAATTTCTGCTGTCGTGAGTCGCCATTTTGATTAACAGAAACAACAGTGCAGCTGTGTTAAAATCTGAATCTTTCTCTCTCCAGTAACATTGGCAGTATTTTATAGTTGTTCTGAAACAACCCAACGTTGCTTGTCAGGTTCCTCACAGGAAATTTTATCGCTTTCTGGTCGTGGCGATGATTTCGGCGATGTCTTGCAATCCTGGGAGTTCTGAATTTTCTAACAATATTGGTGAAATAGAACACCATGTCTTTTGTCTGTCGCTTCCTTGTGTAGCCTTCAGTGAATTACAGAAGAGCGTAATACAAATTATGTTGCATTTTACCTGCCTGAACTCCTCCCAAATTCTCATAAGAACAGCCCCTTCTCTTGTGCACATCTAAATTTCAACAGTAAGTTTATATTTGACTAGCTGAGACTTCGCGCAGTTTCCCATGGCCGAGCTATTGTAGCAGAGTATGAAGTAGGCAGTAGTGGCATGCTGTAGGTATGTGTACCTATACCTCAAATTCGATTCAAAAATGGTTCAAGTGGCTATGAGCACTATGGGACTTAACTTCTGAGGTCATCAGTCCCCTAGAACTAAGAACTACTTAAACCTTACTAACCTAAGGACATCACACACATCCATGCCCGAGGCAGGATTCGAACCTGCGACCGTAGGGGCAGCGCGGTTCCAGACTGTAGCGCCTAGAACCGCACGGCCACTCTGGCCGGCCTCAAATTCGGGCCCGAATTTCTGCGCTAGGCGAGAGGTAAAAATGATGAAATATTATGTTCGAAATGTATTTCGACCTTATTAATCCTAAGAGGATTCCGTGTGTCACCTCTGACACGAGGGTTTCTCGAGGGCACTACACCCCTCCATATTCATCGCAGGACCAAACGCTCATGTGACTACACTCCTGGAACTGGAAAAAAGAACACATTGACACCGGTGTGTCAGACCCACCATACTTGCTCCGGACACTGCGAGAGGGCTGTACAAGCAATGATCACACGCACGGCACAGCGGACACACCAGGAACCGCGGTGTTGGCCGTCGAATGGCGCTAGCTGCGCAGCATTTGTGCACCGCCGCCGTCAGTGTCAGCCAGTTTGCCGTGGCATACGGAGCTCCATCGCAGTCTTTTAACACTGGTAGCATGCCGCGACAGCGTGGACGTGAACCGTATGTGCAGTTGACGGACTTTGAGCGAGGGCGTATAGTGGGCATGCGGGAGGCCGGGTGGACGTACCACCGAATTGCTCAACACGTGGGGCGTGAGGTCTCCACAGTACATCGATGTTGTCGCCAGTGGTCGGCGGAAGGTGCACGTGCCCGTCGACCTGGGACCGGACCGCAGCGACGCACGGATGCACGCCAAGACCGTAGGATCCTACGCAGTGCCATAGGGGACCGCACTGCCACTTCCCAGCAAATTAGGGACACTGTTGCTCCTGGGGTATCGGCGAGGACCATTCGCAACCGTCTCCATGAAGCTGGGCTACGGTCCCGCACACCGTTAGGCCGTCTTCCGCTCACGCCCCAACATCGTGCAGCCCGCCTCCAGTGGTGTCGCGACAGGCGTGAATGGAGGGACGAATGGAGACGTGTCGTCTTCAGCGATGAGAGTCGCTTCTGCCTTGGTGCCAATGATGGTCGTATGCGTGTTTGGCGCCGTGCAGGTGAGCGCCACAATCAGGACTGCATACGACCGACGCACACAGGGCCAACACCCGGCATCATGGTGTGGGGAGCGATCTCCTACACTGGCCGTACACCACTGGTGATCGTCGAGGGGACACTGAATAGTGCACGGTACATCCAAACCGTCATCGAACCCATCGTTCTACCATTCCTAGACCGGCAAGGGAACTTGTTGTTCCAACAGGAAAATGCACGTCCGCATGTATCCCGTGCCACCCAACGTGCTCTAGAAGGTGTAAGTCAACTACCCTGGCCAGCAAGATCTCCGGATCTGTCCCCCATTGAGCATGTTTGGGACTGGATGAAGCGTCGTCTCACGCGGTCTGCACGTCCAGCACGAACGCTGGTCCAACTGAGGCGCCAGGTGGAAATGGCATGGCAAGCCGTTCCACAGGACTACATCCAGCATCTCTACGATCGTCCCCATGGGAGAATAGCAGCCTGCATTGCTGCGAAAGGTGGATATACACTGTACTAGTGCCGACATTGTGCATGCTCTGTTGCCTGTGTCTATGTGCCTGTGGTTCTGTCAGTGTGATCATGTGATGTATCTGACCCCAGGAATGTGTCAATAAAGTTTCCCCTTCCTGGGACAATGAATTCACGGTGTTCTTATTTCAATTTCCAGGAATGTATTAGTCTATTTTGGAGTTGTACAACTCACCATAATTTCGTACTCTAATCCACCTGTTACACCTAAAGTACTACGTGGGACACTTTTCACCATACCCATTTTAACTCTATATCAATAATACAGGATTTCAGGCTTTAATTAGGTTCTGGGCGTGCCCCGACGTTACTAACACGATGTTTTAGAATGTTACGACAATTTAGGACAAAAGTACTTTGAAATACGAATAATTCCGAGCTCGGACGATTGTTCATAGTGGCGCAGCTTTCGGTTCTTTACGGACTGGCTACATGCACACTGAAGCAGCAATGCGTTGAAGCCAGAGATTGACATAATTAGGCGAAGCCCCCACTGCACCACCTTCCAGGGCTCCGCTCATAGTTCCATTAGACGACAGGAGATGTCAGGTGGGTCACTCTCAGAGAGGCTTCCTGTCTATATCTCTGTCAGTGATCGCGCAGAACGCCCTGATGTCGTCTGGACGGCAGCTAGTTTCCGAACGAATTAGCTTACTGTGGGATACTTGAAACTCGTGGTCCGAACGAGGGTAATGGTGACCAAGACTTTATGATGTTGGCACAGCCATTCATCAGCTGTGGTCGTAACATGACAACTGACAATTTCTTCTCCTCCGTGAAGCTGGCGGATGAGGAGAAATAAAAAAAAGCATCTTTACTCTCCACTCTTTAGAGATCTCTCAGAAACGTTTGGCGTGGAGACAAGGCGAGCGACAATCAGAGTATACCAAGGGTAAAAGGAAAACGATCCTTATTATGAGAAACACGCATGCTAGATGCAGAGTAAATAACAGTACAGAGAAGAAACTTCCATACACTATGAAGTTATATAAAGAAACGAAGGATGGAATTGACGTAGTTGAACTAATGACTAGACTTTACAGTGTCCGAGCTGGCACCCAGCAGCGGCCTGTGAATGTGTTTTACAACATTCTTGACTTTACCAAAATCAATTCTCACACTATTTTCAAGTCATTTACCTCTAAGGAGATGTCACAGTGAGACTTCATCCTTAGAGTAACAGATGAGCTTGCTGACTCCTTCCAAACTGGAGAGATGAATCAGTCTTCCATTGCAGGCACTTGGTACCAGCACTGGCAATCTGGAAATAGAAAGAGTTGTCAAATTGAGAACGATAGGGGAATAAAATATCACACGTATGTTTCAACTGGAACACGTCCGTGCTCAAAAGCTACCAATCCAAAACTCTGGCCGAATGTCTGAACTGTGAGCCCATCTCAGCTTAGACCTGTCTACAAATCGTAGAGGGAGACCAAGAAATGAATACACTAAGCAGATTCGGAAGGATGTAAGTTGCAGTAGGTTCTGGGAGATGATGAAGCTTGCATAGGACAGAGTAGCATGAAGAGCTGCATCAAACCAGTCTCTGGACTGAAGACCACAAAAACAACAACATATTCCTTTTTAAAAGACTGACAGACAAGTTGGAAACCAACTGTCTCAGTCCTCATGCCGCCTTACTCACAAAAAATTGCGGCATGTGATGCAAAAATATTGGCGTTCTTTGAACTGAGGACATTGGAAGAGTGAGAGACAGTGACAGAGAGAAAGAGAGAGAGAGAGAGTGGGAGACAGAGAGAATGGCAGTGGAAGAGGAAGGGAGTTGGATGAAGACATAGCAGTGGGAGCCAAAAAGAGATATTGATGGTCAGTGAGAAACCGTGGCTGTAAAATAGCAAGAGAGATCGATGGATTTGGAAATCAAGAGTGCAAAAGAGAGACGAGGGAATGGAATATTAGAGCAAAAGGAACATAATTCCCAGCCACATTGATACATATCACCAGAAATACCTGGCAGGTTGTGACCCGTGGCTGTCCGAATTCGTAGACTCTTCTAGAAATGACTTACATGATTCGTACGTTTCGGCATTTCTTACAAAAAAAAAACGTGGGCGATCACAGTGAGACATATTCAGCCTTCAGCAAACGTTTTCTTTGATTCAGATTACCAGCAAAGACCAAAAGGGGAATAAAACATCATGCATATGTTTAAAATACAACAAGCATGTGTTCGAAAGCTACCAAGCCAAAACTGTAAGCCCATTCCACTTAGACAATTCTGTCCAATTCTTTGTTCCTAAATATCTATAAATATTTATAATTTTAGAGGGAAATAGTTTGTTCTTTTTTTTTTTTTTTTTTTTTTTTTTGTTTCTTGATTCTAATAAGCAAGAAAACGCGCAAAGAATTTTAGTCAGATGCCACATTTTAGCATCTATAACAAATGTTGGTTACTTACTTTATTTGTGTGTAAAAGTAAACATACTTTTAGTACACACAAGAATAGTATGTATCAACGTTTTTATTTTTTGTGCGTCTTTCATCATCATTTCATCATCATTGACTCGAAAGTCGCCGAAGTGGCGGCAACTAAAAAGGACTTGGAATACGGCGGCCGAACTTCCCCGCAGGGGCCTTCCGGCCAAGAATGCAATACGATCATTTCGTTTCATATAAACAAAAACCGTGCAACGTTATTTACTTACTTGTTTTAATTTTGTTTGATGAAAGATTGAGAAATTTCTTCAAAAATTTTAAACTAATAATAACTAAGTTTATTTATGAAAATTTGTTTTTGACGTGGACAATTCATTTTCGAGAGCAAAATTTCCTTTTGTTGCATTCTTCCCGAACATATTGTTAGTATGGTGACAACCAAAACACCATACAGACATCAACAAAGAGGGTTGCTACCTACTGTGTGGCAAAAACGACCCATATGGTATTTCAAACTATACAGCAAAATCAGGTACTTCTGTTGTTAAACAATATGGTTTCGAAATAATACAGGGTTCATCCTCGCGTGACATCCAACTGTACCGTTACGAATTCTGGAGTTGATTTGCATTGTCTACACAATAATGCGCCAATCATTTTGATTGAGTTCTATGATGTTATTAGTTGGTTCTGGCAAGCAATGTGACTTTTGTTTTCGATGTTTTGCACATCAGTATTGATATTAAGAATATAAATACTTGTATGTTGGACATGCTAGAGAAATACGTTTAACTGTAAGGTATACCAGTAATCTGCCTTGAAAAAAATATTGCCCAAATAACTCTCAGACACTTAAGATGATATAAGCTGTGTATACATCATGTCAAATTTATTTCTTGGGGCACAACACGTTCTCAAATTCAACTAATTAGTAGTGTCAAAAATTGAACTTTTGAAATCGTGTTCCCTCTTGGATAAATTTCTGGGAACACACATGGCCTTGACACGGCCCCTGTAGGGTCAAACTCCGTAGTCATTCGTCATAGCTTCCGTTACGGCGCAACAACGACAGTTTCTCTCGCATGTGCTTTGTTTCTCCATAGTACAGAGCTATTACAAATGATTGAAGCGATTTCATAAATTCACTGTAGCTCCATTCATTGACATATGGTCACGACACGCTACAGATACGTAGAAAAACTCATAATGTTTTGTTCCGCTGAAGCCGCACTTCAGGTTTCTGCCGTCAGAGCGCTCGAGAGCGCAGTGAGACAAAATGGCGACAGGAGCCGAGAAAGCGTATGTCGTGCTTGAAATGCACTCACATCAGTCAGTCATAACAGTGCAATGACACTTCAGGACGAAGTTCAACAAAGATCCACCAACTGCTAACTTCATTCGGCGATGGTATGCGCAGTTTAAAGCTTCTGGATGCCTCTGTAAGGAGAAATCAACGGGTCGGCCTGCAGTGAGCGAAGAAACGGTTGAACGCGTGCGGGCAAGTTTCACGCGTAGCCCGCGGAAAATTGGCTCATGCCAGAACTGGAGACCGACAGCGCCGACTTCATCTTTCAACAGGATGGTGCTCCACTGCACTTCCATCATGATGTTCGGCATTTCTTAAACAGGAGATTGGAAAACCGATGAATCGGTCGTGGTGGAGATCATGATCAGCAATTCATGTCATGGCCTCCACGCTCTCCCGACTTAACCCCATGCGATTTCTTTCTGTGGGGTTATGTGAAAGTTTCAGCGTTTAAACCTCCTCTACCAAGAAACGTGCCAGAACTGCGAGCTCGCATCAACGATGCTTCCGAACTCATTGATGGGGACATGCTGCGCCGAGTGTGAGAGGAACTTGATTATCGGCTTGATGTCTGCCGAATCAATAAAGGGGCACATATCGAACATTTATGAATGCCTAAAAAAAACTTTTTGAGTTTTTGTATGTGTGTGCAAAGCATTTCGAAAATATCTCAAATAATAAAGTTATTGTAGAGCTGTGAAATCGCTTCAATCATTTGTAATAACCCTGTATATAAATAAAGTGATCTTTGTCTACAGCTGAAATTGCAAGCTAATAAAAAACATCATTACAGAAAGAAACATAAAAGTAAAAGTAGGAGACAAGCAATCAGAGAGAGTCAGACCACTGGCAGGAGTGCCCTAAGGGGCAATCATATCGCCCCTCCTATATAATATACACATACATACATCAGATATACCAAAGCCAGTCGGGCTAAATGAAGAACTTGCCCTATACGCCGATGACACGGCGTTCTGGTGCCACGTTACAACAACCAAAATAATATCAGAGAAAACCAATAGATACATAAAATCACTAGAAAAGTGGATGTCCGCATGGAGAATTCGACCGAACCCGGCCAAATCGCAACCACTGATAATGCATCACAGAAACCTCAAACAACATAAACAGCAAAACCCAGAAGATGTGGAAATAACACTCTGGGGACAAAAAGTAGAACCAAAGGAGACAGCCAAATACCTAGGACTAGAGATTGACAACCTACTGAATTGGAAAACCAACACAACACAAAAAATAGGTATAGCAAGCACAAAACTAGCCAAAATCAAGCTATTACAACACAGAAACGAATGCGCAGCAACACCAATAGTGCTAAATATATATAAAATGTACGTAAGGCCAATACTAGAGTATGCAAGAATAGCATGGTGCGGAAACGTAACACAATGTAACCGAATTAAATCTACAGATAGAAGAATGCTAAGAACACTGGCAAGAAAGCCACGAGAAAGAACGACAACACTGCACACAACTCTCAATGTAACAGCGATTAATAAATCAGATAGCTACATATGGTGACAATAGACTTATCACGAACGAGACCATAAAAGACATAATCATCAAACCGCAATTCCACCTCAATCTACCACGCTACACGTATCCTTACCCACCACAAATCGCCACAATAGCAACAGTACAAATTCACCCCGGAAAACACAAGGATTTAGTAGCAATTACAACAGGAAAACATCTGCCAGAGTACCTGCAACTCCACATCACACCAGATTAAATAAGAGACAGAAAGAAACAGGAAAGACATCCAACCCTGATGAGGTTTTATGGGGTTTCCCTCAGCTCTAAGACAAATGTCATGGGTGTGCATAGTCCCCAAATCCAACAAACTAACTAATGAAAATAATAATACAGAAAATAGGATTAGAAAATAGAAAATAAGACCCAACCTAACCAATGTATCAAATAAAAAGTGCCACAACAGCATTACATAAGGATAAGCTAAGGCTCCAAAGTGGCATTAAGCCCTCCATGAGCCCGCCTCACCCTTCTGGTGGAGGAATGAAAGTTAAAAAAAAAAAAAGATTAACGTGAAATCCCTAAACATTGTGAAGTAATGCTGCAAATTAGAAGCGTCATAAGTTAGACCAAGGAAACGAAATGTAAAGACTAAATCTTATTTCTCAAGTATTGCGAAAGTGTATCACCTACGACCTGTCGTAGCGACCCGTTATCCTTTAGAGGCCCCCCCCCCCAACAGACAAATAAGGTGTGCTGCCGACCTCCCTTCAAGAGCCCGGATCGAATCATCGCCAGTGGTTGTAAAGAACAGACTTTCCGCATCAACACGGAACTATTTCGTGAGAAGCCATGTGACAGAGATCTACCATGTGTAGCACTCTTGTCGAATCGGCTTTATAAGCACGCCAGCAAGTCAGATCAGCAGTGTGTACCTACAACTAGGTCAGCTGCGGCCAGTACCAACGCCGGCTCTATGATAGTAGACACTCCCCGTAGCATTCAGTAGAACGTTATATCTGTGTAACTGGTAGAGTAGTATCTTGGTTATTACTTTCTTTTCATTGTCTTGTACTCTTATCTGGTTTTGCCACCACAATAATTGTTGTGCTTCTTGCGTTTGGAAATTAGTGTACGCCAAGGAGGCGTTTGAGTTATAATAAAAGTGCGTTCAAACTTGACTGCTAATTCTTTCCTGCCGACTACAGGACACTACAGGATCAAACCGGTCTGTGCATGAAAGTGCAGGATACCAATATACACTCCTGGAAATGGAAAAAAGAACACATTGCACCGGTGTGTCAGACCCACCATACTTGCTCCGGACACTGCGAGAGGGCTGTACAAGCAATGATCACACGCACGGCACAGCGGACACACCAGGAACCGCGGTGTTGGCCGTCGAATGGCGCTAGCTGCGCAGCATTTGTGCACCGCCGCCGTCAGTGTCAGCCAGTTTGCCGTGGCATACGGAGCTCCATCGCAGTCTTTAACACTGGTAGCATGCCGCGACAGCGTGGACGTGAACCGTATGTGCAGTTGACGGACTTTGAGCGAGGGCGTATAGTGGGCATGCGGGAGGCCGGGTGGACGTACCGCCGAATTGCTCAACACGTGGGGCGTGAGGTCTCCACAGTACATCGATGTTGTCGCCAGTGGTCGGCGGAAGGTGCACGTGCCCGTCGACCTGGGACCGGACCGCAGCGACGCACGGATGCACGCCAAGACCGTAGGATCCTACGCAGTGCCATAGGGGACCGCACCGCCACTTCCCAGCAAATTAGGGACACTGTTGCTCCTGGGGTATCGGCGAGGACCATTCGCAACCGTCTCCATGAAGCTGGGCTACGGTCCCGCACACCGTTAGGCCGTCTTCCGCTCACGCCCCAACATCGTACAGCCCGCCTCCAGTGGTGTCGCGACAGGCGTGAATGGAGGGACGAATGGAGACGTGTCGTCTTCAGCGATGAGGGTCGCTTCTGCCTTGGTGCCAATGATGGTCGTATGCGTGTTTGGCGCCGTGCAGGTGAGCGCCACAATCAGGACTGCATACGACCGAGGCACACAGGGCCAACACCCGGCATCATGGTGTGGGGAGCGATCTCCTACACTGGCCGCACACCACTGGTGATCGTCGAGGGGACACTGAATAGTGCACGGTACATCCAAACCGTCATCGAACCCATCGTTCTACCATTCCTAGACCGGCAAGGGAACTTGCTGTTCCAACAGGACAATGCACGTCCGCATGTATACCGTGCCACCCAACGTGCTCTAGAAGGTGTAAGTCAACTACCCTGGCCAGCAAGATCTCCGGATCTGTCCCCCATTGAGCATGTTTGGGACTGGATGAAGCGTCGTCTCACGCGGTCTGCACGTCCAGCACGAACGCTGGTCCAACTGAGGCGCCAGGTGGAAATGGCATGGCAAGCCGTTCCACAGGACTACATCCAGCATCTCTACGATCGTCTCCATGGGAGAATAGCAGCCTGCATTGCTGCGAAAGGTGGATATACACTGTAGTAGTGCCGACATTGTGCATGCTCTGTTGCCTGTGTCTATGTGCCTGTGGTTCTGTCAGTGTGATCATGTGATGTATCTGACCCCAGGAATGTGTCAATAAAGTTTCCCCTTCCTGGGACAATGAATTCACGGTGTTCTTATTTCAATTTCCAGGAGTGTATTTCCAAAACTAGCACACGAACATGCGATTCTCCACCTCGAGTTCTGTTGACCACAGGGATACCTAGCGAGCATTTGAATACCTATCGGAGAAACGCGCATACTGTAGGTATCCTATAGTTCAGGTTCAAAACGTAAACATTACACACCTTCTGCGGGCGGGGCTAATTCAGTAAATCAATTGGCTCTTCTGCGTTGGGTTGGTCTAGGTTGGACCTTAGACAGCTCCTAAGAGCACCATTTGTTCCTGGGCGTTTCCTGAGGAAACTCCAAAATACGATGATTTTTGGATATGAATGCCCACTTCTACAATTTCTATACACTTCAGACCGTCAAAATGTTTAGTATATGTTCTTAACAGATGTTTCCCGAAAACTTCGAAACATATTTCGTTATCCGTTATTGAGATCCAGAGGTTCAAAGTTACACCACCTACGCAAAAAACCAGTTTTAGCCGCTTTTGCAACGTGACCCGTAATTATCCAAACAACTATCTGTAGGAAATGGCTCACGTTTTGCCTGTACATTGTTTAGACGATCGTCTAGAAACGCCATTTCCCCGTTTTCGAAAATATGTACCGATTATCAAGATATCCTGCGAAAACCATGATGTTTTGGTGTCAAAAGTACCGGTTATGGGGATGGCGAATTCTATAATTTCTGTTCATCGGAAATTGTTGAAATTTTTGTCCTATGTTTTTAAGATGATGTTTTCAGAGAATTTAGTAACTTTTTTCGATATCATTATGCTTTACCATGATCCTGAGTTTCAACGTCACCGTACTTACGCACGTAAAAAATGCACATGATATCCAGTCTTAGGTGTAAATGTACACGTAGTTTTAATTAATGTAGTGAACGCACGGCAAGGGTTCTAGGGTCATAAGAATGGTTCTAAGGTCACCAAATTACTTTTTAGTCAGCAATTTTTGAGCAATAAAATTTTATGACATGTTGTCTCCATGTAATAGACACTTCACGACTACAGAAATATGGCGAATGTGGTGTTCACTGGCATAAAATTGGATAAATGATCTCAGCATGCCTGAAAAAAAAAAACAATGAATAATTAATTATGTAAAACTGCAAACGCTACAAATTCAGTAATTTATTTCTAATAACATTGTTATTCATTTGAGATACAAACCACAAGATGGGCATTTTCGATGAACTGCGATCGATGTGTAAAGTGTCCAAAGAAAAGCAAAAGGAAGCAAATGGTTTCGTGTCAACCTTGCATTATGCGTGTGGTCTTGTTTCTGTGTGTCAAAGTATAAGAACGTACACTAGTATATAAATAAACTATTAAAACTTTACACAGCTATGAAATTCGTTTTATATAAGCAACACACCCTGCTCTAGGAGGGAAAAGAAGGGAACAAACGGAAAAATTCTCCTACCGGAGAATAAAACATGTGAATATATTCATCTGTAAAAAACGCACACAAAATTTGGAAAACAGTTGTCTCAATCCTCATGGCACCTTATTTACCAAACATTCTGACATGAGACGCGAATATATTCGCGTTTTTTTTTTTTTTTTTTTTTTTTTTTTTTTTTTTTTTTTTTTTTTTTGAGCTGAAAGAGAGTAGTACTGAGTCAGTGGCGGTAGATGGGAGAGGAGAGATAATGGCTGTGAAAGAGAGATGAGACAGTGCCAGTGGGAGAGAATAGGGAGGAAACAGACATAGTGGAACAGCGAATGGGAGTGAAAGAGGAAGAGAGATGGATGAAGACATAGCAGTGGCAGCCCAAGAGAGAGACATTCATGGCCAGTAAGAGCCATTGGCAGTAAAAGAGAAAGAGGGTTGGATGGAGATGGAACCAGATGGCGCAGAAGAGAGAGGAGACAGGGGAAATGAAAAATAAAGATGAGTGGAGGCTATACGTAACTCCACCCACCAGACAGGCGAACTCTAATGCATAGGTAAAGGGGTAGGGAGCACTTTGGACCGACATTCTAACACGTAGCTATGGGGGAAGTAATACGTTGGAACGCCCAACATTTTTCAGCTGCCCGAGGTATGGCGGGGACAACGGAAGTGGTACAGAAATATATAACGAGACAGTATAAGAGGCAGAGGATAGAGAGGCAGTGGGGTACATTGTAAGTCAACGGCATAAAAAGGAGAAGATGGGAGAGAGACATATATAGGAAGTGGAAGTATGAGGGAAATGCTAAGTACGAAGGCTTAAATACAAAGAGAGACTGCGAAAAAGGATTCAGAATATACCGTGCATGCCATAAGTTCTGGTCCGGAAGGCTGAATGACGATTGGGACACTTGAGTCTCGCCTTTCCCGTCAGTCTTCCAAAAAGGGATATAATCCCCTTTTTTGGGTTCCAACGGGAACATTTTTCTGCTAGTACCCATTACATACCAGAGTGTTAATAGAAACATTTGAATTAAAACATGATCAATCCAGGTGCAAGAAGTATCAAAGTTCTGAACTACTGTCATACGCCACCTAGGCATGTGTAACGCGGAAACAATAATCTTCCTAAAGACTGGATAGTGCTGCGAAAGCTGCTTGCGAAAACTGCGGCCAGGACCAACCAACTTCGTCTCGTAGATGTAAGTGTACCAATCGCTACTGAAAAGATGGAACCTGAAGATCACTATGCAACCCACATATGGAGCAGAAGCAAAGAGAATAATACCATAAAACCAACAGAAACTACAGAGAATTTACCACGAAGCAATGAAGGATGGCAATAGAACAACAAAAAGCAAGAAATGCGTTGAGAAGACGACCCCAAGAAAACGTACGCAGAGACGATATCACTAGAAAAGAGGCAGATAGGGGACACTAACACCAACCTTAATGTTGGCCCGGACAGGAACTTGGCAGCTGAAGCGTTTCAAGTAATTTTCGACCTGATTGCCAATATACTGCTGGGAAAGCAAACATCTTGGAATTCCATAAATATCAACTGCAAGAGGCATCAGCGTCTAGAACCGAAAGAGCCGGCCGAAGTGGCCGTGCGGTTAAAGGCGCTGCAGTCTGGAACCGCAAGACCGCTACGGTCGCAGGTTCGAATCCTGCCTCGGGCATGGATGTTTGTGGTGTCCTTAGGTTAGTTAGGTTTAACTAGTTCTAAGTTCTAGGGGACTAATGACCTCAGCAGTTGAGTCCCATAGTGCTCAGAGCCATTTGAACCATTTGACCCTAGAACCGAAAGAGGAATTGAATTCGTCAGTGCATGGACCAAGCGAGGCAATATGTACACCAAATTTTAGGAACCAGAGACCAGATGACCTAGATATCGCGGTGATAAAAAAAATAATTTCGAATCACGAGTACGCACAATAAACTACTTCACGTTGAACGGCATGCCTGTGCTTGGCGTACTGAAGAAAGTAAGTTGAAAACCCTAGCTCGGTACAAGAACGATGAACTGGGAATCGTTTGCAAGATGTAAGTAACAACATTCCACCTAGCCAAAGCGTAAACTCTGTAGAAGAAATAGACAGTAGTCAAACGGACCAAAAGGATTCAAAGAGTCTCAAAGTGCGCAGCTAGACAGATCTTCGTCCCGGAACGTTGATCTGAGACGTTCTCACCTTTGATAGGTGAACTAAAAACCCAATGGAACATCTAGGGAAGAAGACAGCCGAACGAAGTCAGAGAAATGTATCTATTTTTCGAGTTCTGCACAAAAGGGTAGTAGAATGGAGAGAGGAGGCTAAAACGTTCAACTTCGTCCTTAATACTAAAGAAGAGTGGAAGTTAGTTACTAATTTTCGCCAGCGGAGACGAACAAAAAGGCCAATCAGTCGCCGGGGTTGGCTTTAATTTGACCCATTCGGCCGAACGGAACTATATGAACCTTAGGTTAGTTTCTACGACTGCAAAATGACTTCACCACAACGATAAGGCTAAGGCATCGCACGAAATGGGGCAAGAGATTAGCTATGTACAGAGGAATTCAGAAACGCATCTTTAAAGAGAAGATCCACGTTAATCAACCCTGCCCATTTAAGATAGTTATTATTAATATAACCCCAGCGCGGAAAGGATCACAAATAACAAGAATATCAAGTAGCTAGTTAATGAACATCTTTCGAGGAAATAGAGAACAGTTAGAACCACGCCCAACAAAAAAGATCAGGCTCAAGAGAAACTTAGCAATCCTAAATTAAGGAATACCATGCTCTTATAACATCACATATGTAGGAATTGTAATAAATAAAGGACATAAATATACCACACATGTATCAGAACGAAAGCAAAATACGATTAACATGACACCTTTCTACATCAGTAAGGATTTGTACCATCCTAAAGAGTTAAAGCCTTACAGTCCTGCAATACGCCCAACAATCTTACATCCAGGGACATCATCGTGACCTGGCAACCCCAAAAGGATAAATGCTAGAGGTGGTGCGTAGGAGCACTCAGGTGGACAATAACTAAAGACTTCCGCCAAAAACTGGGAGCGAAATATCTCGCCAGAAAGAGAGATCACGCGAAAAGACTTTTCAACAACATAGACGCAAAATGTGGTGTTGTACTTCAGAGCCATTACCCCAGAGGTGGCACAAGTACAAAGTGCCAAGGGCTTATATCGCAGCCATACAGTAGGCTCCTGATTAGGCAAGTTAAAACACTTTAATAAACAATTATAAAGAAGACTGAACAGCATAAATAGGACAATTCAGCAAAAAAGGAGAAACCCCCCCCTCCAATAACCAAAGGGTAAAATGGCTAAAGCTCCTGTGGAAGCGATACCTGCTAAGTAAGCTGTCAGCCTAGCAGAACTAACCGACAAAGGCGATGAGCTTTCACACACGACATACACAAACACACACTGTAATCCGCCCCTCCTTCCTTCTTGCTGCTATTGTCCACGTTAGTCTTTCATGAAGATTTGAGGGAAGCGAATATTACAGTTAATTTTCTAGTTCACTCATCTTTTCACGTAGAATTGGCTCCAGTTCCTCCTTGAACTGATCTAAATAAATTTGAAGATTGTTGTTGCACAATTTTTGTTGTTACCCTACGTTAACATATTTTGTCACATTTTAGTGTTTCATACAGTCTTTTGAATCTTCACTTTAAAAAAACCCGCAACTACATTGTTCGCACAAAATACAAAAAATACGGCCGATCACATCTGAGGCAATTTTACTACTGACTCACTCAGCAGAAATAACATATTCCAAAGGGCTTACAATTTTTGTTGACAAATGAATTTCTGTTAGATTCGATTATTATTTCATAAATGAACCGAGAAATAAACATAATAAACAGTACCAGATTGCATAATTAATAACAGAGATTTTAAGTGTGCCAAATAATTTGTAATTTCAAATGTTTCTAAAAAAATAATTTTAAGTGTAGATTCAGAAATGGAACTTATCAATCATAACATCCAAAATAAAGCAATACCTTTTCATAAATTTTTGCTTGAAATGTAACATACGGTGTATAAAATTATATTGTAAGTTTTCAGAAAGCAGCTGAGATAATACTGACTTGTCCTAAATTTGAAAAATAATACTGGTATCGACAACTACTGTTGACAAAAAGTAACGTTAGAGGAGGATATCCTGTTACTGCAACACACACACACACACACACACACACACACAATGGCACAAAAAAATTCAGTGAGATGTAGCAAACAGCATTCTCACCTGAAGACGGTTCTACTGTTGAAATATTGCGTCCTGACGAATGCATGATGCGGCTGCAAAACAGACAGAATACAGGGTGGGGAAAATAAAAGTGGCCAAGACGAATGTATGAGATTGGATGTGAATGTTTGTATATGAGGGTTGGAACTGTAATAGTGGCGACTATTTACAGCTCGTAAAAAATGGATACGTGTTTCAAAGTTTTATTGAGCTTCAAAGTAGTCACCACCATTGTGTATCTCCCGTTGCCAGCGATGTGGAAGTCGTAGGATACTCTTAGCACTGCCAGTTGTGTTGACAGTTCGAGCGGCACGATCAATTGCCCGACGAATTTGTAGCAGTTCTGGAGCGAATGCCGTGATGTGTTTCCTTCAGTTTAGATATCGAGTTGAACTTACGAGAGCTTAAGTCAGGGGAGTGCAGTAGGTGGTACAGCACTTAGCAGCCCCATAAGTCAAACATATCAGTAACAGCTTGCACTGTACTTGCTTGAGCATTGTCCTGCAAAATGGTGGTCAGGTCCTGCAGAAAGTGTCATCACTTCTGTCTCTATGCTGTTCAGTTTTGGAACACCACCCACGACCAGCTTAGAGTATGAAGTGATGACACTTTCTGCCGCACCTGACCATCATTTTGCAGACAATGCTCAAGCATTTACAGTGCAAGCTATTACTGCTTTGTTTGACTGATGGGGCTGCTAAGTGCTATACCACCTACTGCACTCCCCTGACTTACGCCCTCGTAAGTTCAACTCGATTTCGAAACTCAAGGAAGCACATCACGGCATTCGCTTTAGAACTGCTAAAAATTTGTAGGGCAATACATCGAGCCACTCGAACTTTCAACAGAACTGGCACTGCTAAGAGTATTCTACGACTTCCACATCGCTGGCATTGGGTTATACACAATGCTGGTGACTACTATGAAGGTCAGTAAAACTTTGAAACACGTATCTATCTTATAGGACCTGTAAATAAAGAGTTGCCACTATTAAAATTCCAGCGCTCGTATAAGACACCCCGTGATGCGCACACCACATGTACGCCCGCCTCGCGATCCACACCGGTTCAGAGTGTAGGGAGCGCAGTGTCACTTGAGTGGAGCAGTGCAAACGGGACGATGGTACTCACAGTGGAGCAACAGGTGCTCGTTGCAGAGAGTAACGTGGCAACAAAGTCATGCAAAATGTGTAATCAGTTGTCTGTTGAGAGGTTTATGGTGTCGAAATGCCAGCAAAGAGCGCCATCCAACGTTAGTCCGAAAATGACGTTAGACAGGATCTGTTTTGAACAAGTCAAAAAACATTCTGAAACGTGACCACACACACCAGAAACTGTCTCTGTAGTTCATCAGAAACTGGTTTAGAGTTCTAACAAATCCACCCGACACCTGTCGCTAGTGATCAGCATATCACGTCGATCACATGGACCTGCATATGCATCCCTACCGAGTGTCTGTTGTTCGTGCGTTAAAAGCAGCAGATGCTCTTCAGCGCCCCAGTTTTGTCAGTGGCTGTGCACTGAGGTAACAATGAATAGCTTGGACACAGATCTGTTCTTTATGCCTGATGAAGCGCAGTTTCACCTGAGTGGTTATGTCAGCTCATAGTATCACAGGTTGACATCGGCGTGTTACATTGTCAACATTCTGAAACCATTTGTGGCAACATTAACGGAACATTAAACGACCTACCGTTACTTCCAACAGGATGGAGCAACTGCCCATACAACCAGCCGAACAATGGAACATATTTATACAATCTACATGCCTGACAGAGCTGTTAGCAGAGATTCGTCTGGTCACATCCCTAGCTGGCCATCCAGGTCACCTGATCTGTGAGTTTTCGATTGAAAATGAGCGGTCGGCATCCGTGGCCGGGAGGCCCCTTGCGGGGCAGGTCCGACCGCCCTAGTGCAGGTCTTATTACATTCGACGCCACATTGGGCGACCTGCGCTTCGGATGGGGATGAAATGATGATGAAGACAACACCCAGTCCCTGAGTGGAGAAAATCCCCGACCCAGCCAGGAATCGAAGCCAGGCATGTTGAACGGCAATCCGTCACGCTGACCACTCAGCTATCGGGGCGGGCAGTATTCGATTGCTTTGTGTGGAGAGCCCCCACGTCTATGGTGTATCACAACAGCTCTCACAGTCGTCAAGAACCGCTGCATAATATTAATGGGACTGCGGAAATTACAGCAGTCCAGCTCTGATTCCCCATCAGCAGCTTGCTGACCGGGGCTGAGTAGATGAAAGGTGATCACTTTCAACTTCTGCTGTGATCAGGTTAGTACTATATTTCCTTTCCTCTGCTGTGTTTCTTTGTACTCTGGAACTCTATTCCCTAGGCCACTTTTATCTGACCCACCCTGCATAATCAGAATGATGACTTTCTGCTAATGTTTCACGAGGTGATGTCTCTAATAATTCGTGTTCAACATTTTTTTCTGAGAAATGTCAGAGTATAAGGAACATAATTCACAGCTACATTGATGCATGTCGCCAGAATAAGCAGAGAGGTTCTGTCACATAGCCATCCGTATTCTCAAATGCTTCTAGAAATGACTGTACATGATTGCACTAAGTCGTACATTCAGGCAGATCTTGCAAAACGTGAACGATGACAATGAGAAATACTGTGGCTTTTGAAAACTCTCCATAACTCGTGTCTGGATTCTCAAGTTGCTCACAGGAAATTACAGCATTCCTCCGGTGCTGTTCTATATTGTTACTGATCTATACTGAAGACAGATGAAAGCGTTTTTCAGGTGAGCTGTGCTGTGACTTGCGTTGGTGCTGTTTGTAGGTTTTCGCACACTGTTGCGGGTTTGACGGTATCGTTTAGTTGGCATGGTTGCTGTTATTTGTCTTATTCTCGTGTTGACTGGCGCCACTTGGTTTCGCAAGTGTTGCCTGTCCATTAATGGCACCAGCGTCAGTTATCGATATGTAGTAACTGTTGCTCTATCTTTGTGGCGGCGTGGTTTTTATTCCGTGTCGTGTGAGTGTGGCATTTCAGTTAGGTCCGCGCGATGGAAAAACACGCCGGGACTGACGGCGGCATGCATGGACTGCTGGATAGATGAGCTGTGGTCACTAGAGTGCACGACCTCGTCGTAAATCGGATCCAGCAAGCTTTAAGATGAGTGCAGTTCTATCCAAGTAGAGCGGAGTCGGTCACACATATGGGCCATCGCACTGTAATCCGCAGTTTGGTGGATCTGCGTACCGCTTAGTACTTTAAGGCCCTATTGTGTTAAAAGCACTTGGCTCAGTGAGTAAACGGTGTGGTTACTCAACTGTAAATTAATAAAGCGGTGAAGAGATTTGTTTCATACTGCCAACAATCGTTAGAGTTGTCACAGTGCGTTCAGTGTGCATTTGTGTGCCTAACGAATTTGATGTCGAACCGCACAATAACCCTGGGTTCGGTGTGGGGCGGCGGAGGGGTGAAGTGGACTGCGGTAGTCGTCGTCGGGTTGTGGACCACTGCGGCTGCGGCTGGTACGGAGCCTCTCCGTCGTTTCTAGGTCACCGGTTAACATACAATACATACAATACAACATTAGATTCTGCGCCTCAGGTTTCAGTATAATCAATTAGTAAGACAGATAAATATTGATATGCTTCTGTCCAGTTCACAATCGACAGTACGTTAATGTTGTATAACAACATTAATTTTTCTATTTTTAGGAAATAATTAGTCTTCCAAAGCTTACTGTACGTTTCTGCACGATATGTTTTTCCCTTTTCCGAGAACAAAATGAACTGTAAAAACACAGGCCGGCGGGAGCCAGACTCCCACTTGGATAGGCCTCATTGTGTCCTGTGTCCTGACGACAGAAAATACATATCTTTATTAATCCCATGTGAATGTCTATAAGTGGACTTGAAAAAACAGTTTCGACGAATGACTCTGTGAGTATAATAGTAGTACATACGCATTCTGAGATCTTCGGTGCGCTGATTGTTGGGAGTACATGTGTGTCGATTTCAATCCATTGCAAATATTGCTATTCGTTTCTTTCATATAGGTATCAGCTTTAGACAGCAGGCAACATTGTGTTAAATAGATACAACATGTCAGTAAATGACATCAATCCAAAATCTATTACGCGTAACATTTCAGCGATTATTAACTCAGCGTATTGCTTCTGCTCTCCTGGATGGAAATGAAGTAAAGAATGTTGTCTGCTGGTTCACGTTAGAAGCACTCAGAAATAAAATAGTACGAGTCAATGTCACTTGAGTTCTATCGTTTTAAGTACTGCCATCAATCGCCTCGCCAACAACTCAGACTCTATTAAAGCTTGTGTTGTGAAGGGCATACGCCTCATGCTAAACTACACTAAATTAAATTAGAAATAGCCAGATGGGTCCTACGGACATCACCTTTGGCTGAAAAGCATAACCCGTATTGGATTTAGGAATGTAAGAAAATTGGAAACGGCGGGGAAGTCAATAGAAGTGGGAAAAGAGATGGGGAACTAGCGACTGGACATTTTGGGACTAAGTGAAAAAGGGTGGCCAGAATCTGGGGAAGTTCAAACACAGTAAGGTGGAGGGCTGCTGTATGCAGGACTGACAGGTGATGATACAATGCACAGGAATGGTGTGGCGCACCTATTATCTAAAAACTTCACGCGGAGTCTGTTGGTGTGAAAACCAGTCTTAGGAAGGGTAATAACCAAATGATTTGAAACAAATTTGCGAAATATAACTGTAACCCAGCTATGCACCTATGGAAGTTGCCGAAAGGGGGGTAAATGTCCTTAGACGAACTAATCGTGAAAATGCAAAACCTTTAATGCATACCTTGAACTTTACGAAAATGAAGGGCTTGAACAAATCATTGGTGTTCATGTGGCAGAGAACACAAATGTAAATGACGAACTGCTGGTGAATATGAGTGCTGAGCATGACACATGACATAGTCATTGCGGAGGGCGGGGGAGGGGGGGGGAGGAGGCACTGTTTTAGTATTACATGCACTGAGATAACGAGGGTCACACAGATAATGTTACATAATGTTACCGCAAATCAAATGTATCAAATAATTGTAAACAATAATTGTGACACATAAGACATGATCAGAAGTTGAAAGTGACCACCACCTAGCTTCGGCGGAGTTCGGATTGAAGATTGTGGCAAACACAGAACCAAGCTCAACCACAGGAGCCATAATATAGATATGGCTAGGTTAAAATGCCAACATCTCAAAGAAAGATTTGCCTTTGAACTATTTTTTTTCAGGGTCAGGTCACTCTCTGTTGAATCAGCATTGGACAGAGTGCCTTCCATTGCTGCCATGGATGAGGCGACTACACCGTTTTCTTTGTTAATTATATTTTCGAACTTCACACAGGAGCGACCTATTTTCAATTATCTTTGTTGATACTAGTTTACTTCCTTAATTTCTTGTATGTATGTATGTTTGTCAGTCACAGTGCAATGTTGTAATAACTATGTAATGAGTAGTTTTGCCATCTTTGGTATGGATACGGACTGTGACTTCTGTGTTCAGATGCAAACTAAGCTGGTGAACCTTGACCCTTCGTGCACAGCTCCAGGTAGTGCTGACTTCGATTACACAGCTTGAGGCTGTAGCCAATGGTTGTCACTGTGGGCCCCGCGGGATTAGCCGAGTGGTCTAAGGCGCTGCAGTCATGGACTGTGCTTCTGGTCCCAGGGGAGGTTCGAGTCCTCCCTCGGGCATGGTTGTGTGTGTTTGTCCTTAGGATAATTTAGGTTAAGTAGTGTGTAAGCTTAGGGACTGATGACCTTAGCAGTTAAGTCCCATAAGATTTCACACACATTTGAACATTATTTTTGTCACTGTACGTGATATGTGTGGGTAGTTCTGGGGACGCCGAGCATGTCTCATGTATCCCCCCAATTGGTCCGCTAATGTGAACACTCCAGACACTGCTCGCACGAATTTGACCACTTCCGCTCCAATGAGAGGCTGCCGGTGAACGACTTTCTGGGGAGCCAATCACAGGACCTCCGTGTTTCGTCTGACGAACAGGCTTTGGGCACTGTTTGCAGCTGACAAAGGTCCTAAGCCATGCAAAGTAGCTCGTCCTGTTCGAGAGGGAGCTGCTGCAAGGTCTGGGCATTCACAGAGGGAGTGGCAGTTAGGAGCTCCAGAGTTAGGTGCTAATGGGGCCCCTTAGGAATATGGCTACCAGGGAAGGAAAGGAATCCAGTGTGCACTCTGTGCGCATACTGGAATAATTCATTCTAGATGTGGAAAGGGTGCTCCTGCATGCCATTAAGAACACTGAGTGCAGCTGGAGGCAGATGGTGGTTGACGTCGGTACTAACGATGTATGTCGCTTTGACTGGAAGAAATTCCCTCTGGTTTAGGGCGGCTGGCTGAAGTGGGAGAAGCTGTCAGTCTTGCTTGAGAGATGAGGCCTCAGCTCGTCGTCTGTAACATCGTCGACAGGACAGATTGTGATCCTTTGGCAAAGGATTCGTTATTTCCTGTCACCAAAGGTCACGGCTCGTGGCAACTGACGAAAAGTCATCGAGTAAAACAGAACCAGTATCTTGCATTCCCCTAGGAAGTGATATAGGCCCTCTGCTGTACCTGATCTACACATTCTATTTAAGAGGCTATCTGAGTAACACTTGTAGATTATTTGCAGATGATGCTGTTGTTTACCGTGCTATAAAGTCCTCAGATGATCAAAACAATTTGCAAAACGATTTTGCAAGGTACATGTATGGTCTGAAACGTGCCAATTGACTCTAAATAATGAAAAGAGTGAAGCCATCCACACGGGTATCAAAACGAATTCGTTAAATTTCGTGCTACGCGATAAATCACGCAAATCTAAAGATTGTAAATTCAACAGTAATACACAGGTTTTAAATTCGACTAAATACGTTGGAATTACAATTAAGAATAATTTAAGTTGGAACGAACACAAAGATCATTTTATGTGCAAAGCAATCCAAAGACTACGATTTATTGGCTGAACAATGAGAAAATGCAACAGATCTACTAAAGAGACTGCCCACACGACGCGGTATTGCTGTGCAGTGTGGAATCCGCATCAGATAGGATCGATGGAACACATCGAAAAAGTTCAAAGAAGGGCAGATCATTATGTATTAACACGAAATACGGTAGACAGCACCATGGATCTGATTCTTGAACTTTTGTGGTAATCATTATAATAAAGGCGTCTTTCGTTGCGGCAGGGTCTTATCATGAAATTTCTATCACCAACTTTCTCCTCAGAGTGTGAAGGTACACAAGGCGGAATGATCATCATGAGCAAATAAGAGAAATTAGAGCTCTCACAGAAAGCTTTAAATATTTGTTCTCCTCACGCATCATTCAAGATTGGAACGGCACAGATATAGCTGGAATGTTATTCTATAAACAATCTTCTAGGCGCTTAATTGTAAATTGTAGAGTGATCGTATAGTTGTAGATTTAGAACTGCAGCAAATGGGCAAGAAGTTAAAGACGGTTATGTAGGTGATGGATAGTACGCCTAAGGATTTAGGACACATCAAAGGAAAGAATGAATCTCCGATAACAAGCGTAATGAAGTTAACCTTAGGAAAGAAAACAAAACTTAAATCTTTCTAAGACAAGAGCGAAGAAGTTCGAAGGGCATATTGAATACACTGTGAGTGCGCTTTTTGTGGAGTGATCGTGGAAGATGCTCACTGAAAAGGACTCTGACGAAAAGTAAGACGAGATAAAACATCTGGAAAAGTCACTGCAGAACTGAATGTCACAATCGAGAACACTATCAGCGCCAAAGCAACACGAAGGAGGCTCCTTATGCAGGAAATTGCAGGGAGAACTGGAATTACAAAATCATTCATCAGTTACGCTAATTCCTCCACAAGAAAGATGTGGTATCGAGCCATAAGACCTGCACTATGAAGCAATGGAAGAAAGCCATTTCCACGGAAGATTTCCTACGTTTTAACTATATTCGTTTCAATTGCTCTCTGACACACACACACACACACACACACACACACACACACACCTCGAGCAGTTATCCCAAATTTCGTGCATTACCAGGTCCTTCAAACTAAACTCTGTAATCACCATGATTTCTGACAGAGATATGAACACGTTGGCATTTGTCTACGCCATTAAAAGTATCCGGACACCTGGCTCAAAATGACTTGGTTCGTGGCGTCCTCCAACGGTAAGACTGGAATTCAGTGTGTTGATGGACCACCCTTAGCCTTGATGACAGTTTCCACTCTCGCAGGCATACGTTCAGTCAGGTGCTGGAAGGTTTCTTGGGGCATGTCAGTCTATTCTTCACGGAGTGCTGCACTGAGGAGAGGTATTGATGTCGGTCTGTGAGGCCTGGCACGAAGTCGGTGTTCCAAAACATCCCAAACGTGTACTATAGGATTCAGGTCAGGACTCTGTGCAGGTCAGTCCATTACAGGGATGTTATTGTTGTGTAAACACACCACCACAGGCCGTGCATTACGAACAGGTGCGCGATCGCGTTGAAAGATGCAGTCGCTATCCCCGAATTGCTCTTCAACAGTGGGAAGCAAGAAGGTGCTTAAAGCATCAATGTAGGCCTGTGCTGTGATAGTGCCACGTAAACCAACAAGGGGTGCGAAGTCCCTCCATGGAAAACACTACCAAAGGGGTGCGAAGTCCCTCCATGGAAAACACTACCACACCATTACACCACCGCCTCCGAATTTTACTGTTGGCACTACACACGATGGCACATGACGTTCAAATGACATTCGCCATACCCAAACCCTGCCTTCGTATCGCCACATTGCGTACCGTGATTCGTCACTCCACACAACGTTTCTCCACTGTTCAATCGTCCAATGTTTACGCTCCTTACAAAAAGCGAAGTGTTTTTTGGCCTTTAACGGCGTGATGTGTGGCTTATGAGCAGCCGCTCGACCATGAAATACAAGTTTTCTCACCTTCCGCCTAACTGTAATAGTGCTTGCAATGGATCCTGACGCAGTTTGGAATTCCTGTGTGATGGTCTGGATAGATGTCGGCGGTTTTTGTCAGTCAACAGTCGAGGTCGTCTTGCACGCTTTTGTGATGTACGTGTCCCTTCACGTTTCCACCTCACTATCACATCGGAAACAGTTGACCTAGGGATATTTTACGAATGTGGAAATCTCGCTTACAGACGTATGACGCAAGTGACACCCAATCAGTTGACTGCGTTCGAAGTCCGTGAGTTCCACGGAGCGCCCATTCTGCTCTCTCACGATGTCTAATGACCACTAAGATCGGTGATATGGATTACCTGGCAGTAGGTGGCAGCACAATGCACGTAATTTGAAACAAACATGTTTTTGGGGGTGTCCGGATACTTTTGATCACATAGTGTAAATGTTATATTAATGCGATGTCGGTGTCCAAATTGATGAATATTATCACCATACACCAACGTACGACACGTGTAAAACAGGTTGTACCCCCGAACGAGCACGCTGACTTTCAAGTATTTTCTCCGAAAAAAACTGGAACAAAACAGAAAACACACAGCTCCAACACGATATAATGGAAAAACAAACCGCTAAAGAACTCGCCGCTTTATCTGAACCGCTGATAGTGGCATTAGAGCAAACAGAAAAAGGCAAGAACCGAATCCAAGGCAAATAACCTACACCAAGAGGAGATGCTAGGAAACCAAAAAGAGAAGTAACCAATAACAACAGTTCCACCACTAAACATTGCGTCCACTGGTCACTACTAACTATTAACATAGAAATTAATAATCACATAGAGGGTGGAATAAAAGCAATTTTTAAAGGTGATCATGTAAAATATCGTCCTGCTACAGTGGCAGATCAAAGAACCGCCCTTCATCTTTTCAGACAATTAAAATTCCGTGTCATACCTACGAGACTCAAGCTGACAGATCACTAAAGGTTCTGTTCAAATGTGTAGTAGCTGAAGTCTCCGAGAAATATATCGAAGAAGACTTCAAGACACTCTGATTTCAAATTGCTTCAGTGTACCAGAGTAAATCAAGATACGTAAGCACGAAGAAGTTAATACGCCAGCCATTATACTGTGTATCTCTTCCACTAGGACCAGAAACGAAACCATCTACGGTGTAAACCGCACTACGGATACAAGAATAACAGTAAAAACATACTAGAACAAAATGGTCCTCCCCAATGCAAACGATGCCAACAATATTTACATACCGCTAATTATTGTCCCTTACCACTACTCTGCGTTAAATATGGACGACACCACACTTCAGATAAATGTCAGATGCCATGAGGACAAAATCTAATATGTGCAGCCTGCAAAGAACAACATCATGCCTCCTTCAGGTTTTCAGTGCTTTCCAAAATGCCCTCAGAGTTTACAATGTACAAGCGAAAACTGTCAGAAACAGAACAACGGCAGCATCAAGACCTGTGAACATGCAAAACCCGCATGAATGTCCCGGCCTACCAATAATAGAAACAGCGCTTCCACAACAACATAAAACGCGCCTCCAGCACCAGAATGCATGGTCACGAAGACACCTACAATCCCAAACCCAGAACCAACAACCGACTGCAACATTTGACTTTTCAAAAATTCTAAACACCCTGACTGGAATCTCGAACTTCATGGCAACATTTTAACCTACTGAAGCTTATCGCGGAAATTAAAAAAATAATTATTAATGCGCCAGACATACAGTAACATCACAAATTTTGGCCATATCAGAGGGAACACTAAAATTCTTGGGACCTCTAAATTACCAGTACGCATGTCACACGCCAAGACCTAGCGTTTTTTATGTGGAATGCGAACGGAAGTGCGAATCAAAAGCAGAACTTGAAGATTTTACAACAAGGCGCAAGATCGTCATACTCGTTGTCAGGGAAACCCATCAGGGGCCAACGAAAAGATTTAGACTAAAGAACATGACAGTTTATAGGACAGATATGGCAAACAGATGGGAGAGGGAACTATAGTGTGTTTACGAAACACATCTACAACGGATTGAAGCAATACATGGAATAACAACATTTCACATTTTTTTTATGCGTATGACAAAATGCTATTGGAGGAGGGGGGGGACCTAAATGCTAGACATAATACCTGGAACTCGCGGAGAACCAACCCCAGGGGAACAAGGTTACTTGAAATGGAAAAATCACCATCAATGCACTACCCTTGGCCCAGAAGATGCGATTCACTTCCCGATAGCACACAGCCATATATTGTATGTCCTTGACAAAATAATAAAGGAACTACGCGCATACCCAAGATCAACCAAAATCAAAGATTTAACATCAGATCACCGTGTAGTTCAAAGACCAGTTCCTCCTACAAAGCAAAGCGGACTTGAACACTGTAAGATGTTTCGCGAACAAAAACTACCAAAGGCTGCTATCTAGGGACCAGTCGGCATAGTCCTTGATCCGTTATTTAAGGCGGAAATATTTACAGAGACATACTTTTCCGGAGTAAAGTCAAGCGGAGCGGTCCAGTCGGGGACGATAAAGCAGAGATGGCTCTGAAGAAGACGTCAGCCAATAGCACGCTGATCGGCCCCTCTCTAGGACGGCAACGTGACAGCAGCGGCCTCCAGGCGAGAAGAACATATACGCCGCTCCCGACTCGTCGCGGCAGTTTCTACAGCAGCATCAAGATTAGGCACTTCAAGACCAGCAACGTGGGAATTGTACATAATGAAGAATATTGTTTATTTTGTCTGTCGCCCTGTTCTTGAGTCACATCCGTTTAACACAAAGTATTGTAACGATTTCCTTATGTAATAAAATTCATTAATACGATTTGCTTGAATTGATGTCTAGCGCTCCGAGGAAGCAGGTTTCTTAGGCACCTCATATTTGACGAGTAGGCAGGATACAACACATACGAAGCGCAAAATAGTATCGATCTACCCAACGAGTACCCAGACGCCGAACACAATAGAGCAAGCCGAAGTGCGGAAAACATCAGAAACGCACTCATCGAAGAAGCGCCAGTACTGACTATCCCGACTGAGATCCGAGAAGTAATAAGCAGTTTGGGCTTAAACCAGCCCCAGGCGGCGTAATAAGCGAACTGTTAAAACAGCTGCCAACAACCGATAGTGCTCTTAACACGAATTTTCAATGCAATCTCAGACAAGAATATTTCCCTACACAGTGGGGAACATCTATAATTGTACGAATACCAAAGCAGGGTAGAAACTTAAAACTGCCCCAGAACCATCCATCTATTAGCCTAATTCCAACGTTCTCCAAAGTTTTCGAGCGCGTAATCCGACAAAGGCTAAAACAACTATTACTTGAAAATGAGATCATTCCACCAGAATATTTAGCATTTCAGATCACAATATCGGCAGAGATGTAACTCCTATGCATACCCAAACACATCGCGTCTAACATGAACAGAGGCTATTACGCGGCAGCAGCTTTCATAGATCTACAGAAAGGTTATGATGAAGTCTGGAAAGATCGCCTTATCGTAAACTACAAAATCTAAATTGCATCCCAGACTCCTACGTAAGAATCATAGATGAGTTTCTCACGCAAAGGAATTTTTATGCGCAAATTGTTAACAACCAAGCATAAAATAATTATAACAAAGAACCCTCAATGCCCTGTAGTGTGGGCGACACTTCATAATTTACGTTAACGAAATACCTCCTTTACATAATGTAATATTGGCTCAATTTGCAAACGACACCGCCTTACTAGCAAGTAGCAGTAGAACGACCGCTGCGATAACAACGATGCAAAGAGAGTTCAATACTATACAAAAAAGGGCATGCGAAAACCATGACAAATTAAGCGCGGATAAAGCACATGCAATAATGTTTACGAGGAAGGCACCAGAAGTACGTGACGGATTACTAATAAATGGAATACACGTAAATTGGACAAACCAGCTCAAATATCTTGGAATCATGTTGGACCATAAACTGACCTTTAAAACACATGTCGTATATAAGAAAAGAGAAAATGACGAAACTAGTACATACACTATTCCCACTTTTGGCCAGCACAGACATGGGAATCCGAACAAAATTAATACTGTATAAAACAACAATATTACTAGCTCTATTATACGGTTATTCAACTTGGGGGACAAATTGCAATGCAAACCAACAAACGCTGCAAAGTGTCAAAAAACGATGTTTCATAATAATAATGAAACCCCCTCGGTGTACTAGAATAAACGACTTACATGGTGAACTCAATATGCCAACAGCCACACAACAAATCCGGGGGAGAAACTCTAAAAATATTGGAAACAATGGACCAGTTAAGAATTCAGCCCGACACCTAGAATGTTCTGCAACAGTGGAATCTCGAGAATGGCATAGAGTGAGAATTTCGAGAGTCACAATAAAGAATAAAATAAAATAAAGAAAAACCAGTAGAAATCAATGTATTAGGCTTAAAAGGCGGTAACCGGCAAAATGACCCAACAAAGTGAAATAAAGTAAAATTATGTTCAAAACCACAAATAAAGGTAGTCCAAGTGCCAAGGGCGGAATCACTTCTCAGCAACCAAAAATAGTGACCTAACCCTTGCGCATCTGCAAAATCGGTGGATACAGCCAACACTATAATACAGATTCGATTATCCGAACATCCGTCAACTGAACGACCTCGTACCCGAACCGATGGTTTTCGATTGCACCGCCCGACTCCAGCCCCCAAGTTTCCGACAACAGTAACCACATGGGCTTTCTTACAATCAGTGGCCGCATGAAGTAAATTAGAAATATAAAATGCCGAAACGTAAACGTGTTGTCCTTTCTATGAGAGATAAACACGAGATCAATAAAAGTTTATAGTAAGAGGGATCTACAACCAAAGAGCACAAGATTGTTTAGTAGGCAATTACGGATACAAAAAAAAAGTCTTGGAGCGCTATTGAATTTTAAATCAAGCATGGGCTGGTTAAAACGCTGCAAGACGAGACACGAGTTCCGTGATCTTCAGATACATAGAGAAAAACTGTCTGCTGATTCTTCAGCAACTGAATCTTTCAGAAACATTCCAAGAGACACATTGAGCGAAGTAAATGTTAACAATGCTGACGAAACTAGGTTCGATTGGAAAGCACTGCTAAGCAAAACTGTGTAAGTAGGCATTTTCTAACTATGCCTATCAGTAGTTAGTGCCTTCCGTAGTTTGAATCTTTTATTTAGCTGGCAGTAGTGGCGCTCGCTGTATTGTGGTAGTTCGAGTAACCAAGATTTTTGTGAGGTAAGTGATTTGTGAAAGGTATAGGTTCATGTTAGTCAGGGCCATTTTTTTGTAGGGATTATTGAAAGTCAGATTGCGTTGCGCTAAAAATATTGTGTGTCAGTTTAAGGACAGTCGTGTATAATTGTTCTAAGGGGACGTTTCATATGTCGGTGACAATAATGGCGTGTGAAAAACGTAATACTAGGCTCCAAAGTAAACTGAGAAATGACAGTGAAGACGAAAGCAGTGTGTTAGCGCCACCGAGTAATGAATTAACTAATGTTCAAAGTAGTAATTTGATAATTGTGCATAGGGAAATGGAGCGGGCTGCAAGCAATGGTGTAGACAGCGAAGCAATTAGTGATCAGGGAAGCATTATCGATCGATCGGTCGGCAACAGATTGCCTCAGGAATCCGAAATGACAGGATACAATCTTGCAAATACTGTAGATTCAGGTTTTGCGTCCTCACCGTTTTCTCAAATAAGTCATGACACATTTTCTGCTTTTCAAACTGCGAATATTGCCGGTTCAAATGCGTTGCCGAATAGCACTGAGGAACATGTTTCAGACACCAGTGCATTGTTATTACAATTAATGCAACAAATGGGACAAAAGCTTCAAAAGTTAGACACAATGGAACAAAATCAGAGACAAACACAGCAACAGCTTCAAAAGTTAGACACCTCACTTCAAACCCGCATCTCGTGGTCGTGCGGTAGCGTTCTCGCTTCCCACGCCCGGGTTCCCGGGTTCGATTCCCGGCGGGGTCAGGGATTTTCTCTGCCTCGTGATGGCTGGGTGTTGTGTGCTGTCCTTAGGTTAGTTAGGTTTAAGTAGTTCTAAGTTCTAGGGGACTGATGACCGTAGCTGTTAAGTCCCATAGTGCTCAGAGCCATTTGAACCATTTGAACCTCACTTGAACAAACACGTGAAGATTTAACTACTGAGTTACATAACATTGAATCGAAATGTCAAAAAGTCTGTAATGAAGTAAAAACACAAATTTGTGAGCATTTTCAACCTATTTTTTCGCGGCATAAAAATGCACTACAGAATCACGAAGCAGCCATAAAAGAACTGCAAACTATTGTTCATGAAAATCATGAGACCTTGCAAGCTAAAATTGACTCAGTTGCATCTACCGATTCGGTTACGCAACTTGCAAAAACTCAAGAAAACTTAAAGGACACAGTAGATATTCTGAAAATTGGTCCAGAAAGACACATGGAGGAAAATAGTTCATTATCAGAGGAAGTAATTGAACTTTCGGATCAGCTAAATAATTTATCTACGAAGGTAGATGATAATCTGAATGACACAAAACCAGTAGTCTTTAATGACACAGAAGAGTGCGAACAAATTAGGAAATTCAAACAAAATCAGAATCAAATTAATACGCAACACCAAAGAGAAATCCGGGAAGTACAAGATCAGCTGACACAGGTAATACAAGAATTACGTATTTCAGAGGACACTCGCGCTCCAATACGGGTAGAGGGACATAGAAATACGGAACAGCCACAAAATAATAACACAGGGCACTTCGGAAATTATGAAAGAAATTGGCAAGGTACACCGAATTTTGAGATGGAACCGCCGAAACGACGTAATCATGACCGACATGCAACTCGCCGACATGATGATTTTGACTATAAGCTGTTCATTACTACACGTAAATTCAAAACATTTAAGAATTCTGACAACGACATTCATCCACAAGCATGGCTTCATCAATTCTCTCATTGTTTTCCTCCCAACTGGTCATTGGAGCACAGGTTAGAATTTATGTGTGGCTATTTAGAGAATGAACCAGCTGTAAGAATGCGATCGGTCATTCATGATTGCCATAGTGAAGGAGAATTTTATCGTGCCTTCCTCTCAGCATATTGGTCTCAAGCTACACAAGACCGAGTAAAACATGGCATCATAATGATGAAACGTTTCGAACAATCTGAATTTTCCAGTCTTATGAAATATTTTGAAGACATGTTGCATAGGAATCAGTATCTTTCAAACCCATACAGCCCCTCAGAACTCATCCGCATTTGCTTAATCAAATTGCCTGAACATTTACGACATATTATTTTAGTAGGACGTTGCAAAGACGACATTGAAGCTTTTCAGGGACTGTTACAAGAACTGGAAATTGACACTGACAAAAGCGGAACGCTAAAACAGAAGCACAACAATTAAGGGTCACATGCGTCACAATTCCGCAATGACAGAAATAATAACTGGAGACGACAAGGCTATTCTTACAACGTAAATCGTGACGAAAACAAACACCACCCATATGACAACCATTGGCAGAGTAGTAATAATTACAGAGAAAGATTGCATTTCCGCGGTAATGACTATCACAGAGACAATCAGAGAAACAGACAATACGGGAACTAAAATAAGTATTATCAAGGGAGACAGAATAACTTTAGACGCAACGGTCCACCACGCAGTTACGATTCCGGGAGAAATTCTCCACCACATGACCCACAAACAAGGAACTATGTAAACTACCGACAAAACGACAGACCTGAATTCCATCAGAACTGGCGAGCTTCAAACAGGGCAGGGCCTTCTCGTCAAGGTGAATTTGTAGAAGTTAGGTCTCCTAATCCCAGTAACGACGCGCGCCAACAAAGAAACAGACAATGACTCGCACCGCAGGCAGCCACGTGCACCCGCTGGCTCAGGGAAAAATAACATAGACGCTAACCTTGAGAAAAATTCCAGTATTCTTTACCGACGTATACCACATGATAATTTCGTTAAAGTTGAAACTCTGCATACCAGGAAGAGCAAAGGCTTGCACCACATTTCACATGGAAAACCGTTTATTGAAAGATAATCTGCTTTTTAACTTTGTCTTTCCCATATAACTTTTCACTTCAGGTTACTAGTAAGCTTTGTCAAACTTAGAAACTGTTAACATGCAACACTGTTTGAAGTTAAATATCCAGTCAAGAACCCAAAGAACTTATTTAGAGAGAAATTACGAGTGCATTGTTATAGTGAGCAGACGACACGGTGTTGTTATTTGTACATTCTTGCTTGTCAGTTCCACAATCACGTAACTACTATAAGGCTTACATACTTAGAACATATACTGGTGCTGCTAATGAGATTTTAATGCTACATTTTGGTTTACTTGAAAATACATTCTGGATTTAAAGTACTTTCTGTGAGATACCAGATGACACAGTGGTTAGTTTATGTGACAGCTACACGATTTTATCACGACGCTACTAATGAGTGACAATTTACAATGTTGCTTTTGCGGTGTATCTGTTTTATATCTGTACAGATTTTCTGAATTCTTCTGGAAAGTAAAACATGTTTTAGTAGTAACTTTCATGGTATAGCTACAAGGAGACAGCCTTTTCCGTAGCACAACAATATGTTACAGCACAGTACTTTCTTCATAACGGCAATAAGCATGATAACTACGATATCTATACGCAAAGCATTTCACTTTTGTTTATCATGAGGTAAGTACATTGACTTCTGCAGAACTTAGCTTTCAGAGGACGATAACTACGACACTTCCACAGAGATTATGTTGCAACAAGACGCGCAGTTTAGCGCTATAGTACACGTATTTGAGTGATTAATTTTGTACTTAAAACATTTATTTTTAAAGATTTTTAATTACAAAGAAAGTTTTCCGTGATACATTTCATTCCATTGCTGTAATCTGTAACACCTGAGGGTATAATTACATTTATCCTCAGGGGGATACACGCTTACTTCGTGTACCATGTGTTTGGCAAGCACAAAAAGCCCTAGCTAATATGGTATTTGCTTATACAACTTTACACATCGGTACCATATTTCTCTAACACACAAATTACACAGCTATCTGATCATTTAACTGAGAGATAAACATTTTTTTTATTACATCAGTGACACATGTTTACGCAATTACACAGTTGGGTAGCTTCACATTTATGAAATTGTATTTTGTATGCACTTTGTGAACTCTTCATATTTTTTCAGAATCATTGTGATACTATGAGAGCTTTGAATGATGTATTTGGTATGGGTCATGATATTTAAAGTACGTTTGAGGTGGATGACACTATTTAACTGAGCACAGAATTTTTTTTTAGGTTTTGAAATTATTGCAGAAAGCTACGACGTTTTTGAAATTTGACTGAGGTTTTATGATGTTATTATTATGACGACGATGTGTATTATGTTGTTGAGGTATGTTTATTATCAATGAGATGATGCTATATGAGGAATCTGATTATGCTATGTATTTATTATGATGAAATATTGAAGACGTGTTGATGAATATGTATATGTGTAATGAGGTAAGGAATAATGAGTAGTGGTTAGGGACTCTGACTTGTGAAAAAGGATGTTGGAAACCAAAAATCGTACTTTAAGAGTTATGAAATGTGTGTAAGTGCGTGAATGTATCATAATGCCGGGGAAAATTTTTTGGACACGGTTATATTCATAAGATTTTGTTTCTACACATTTGCAATGCAAATTCTCGACCCGTGAAATTTTGTATATGAGACTGCTACTGTAGTGCAAACTGGTGTTGTAAATATTTCAGTAAGAGAGTTAAGTGACCTTCACGTAATGCGTCGTGGGCATGACGCATTACGTGGGCAGCTGCATGACAGTCGCCTGGAAAAAAGCCATTTGTGTGTGCCTTTCAGAGGCACAGGTGGAGAAAAAAGGAGGCCATTATCCTCACTATTAACATTTCTTTGTAGAAATCATCGCAAATACGACACGCTCAAACTTGAAAACATATGTTTACACTGTGGAGCTCGCAATTTATGATGTTTACTAAAATGCCTAATGAAATGATGAGAAACATTTCACATCTATTGCCTTGCTAATTGAAAGATTGTTTACTGCATTATGAAATGCCATATGGCTAGTGAATGACGTTTCACGCCTTGCTTTGCCTATTTTGTTTAATATCTAGTTTCTAGCTGCACTGCAGCATTGGTTAAAATAAAATTTAATAGATGTACTAATATAGATATTATATGCCTACAGATCCAGTAAATAACCATTTTATAATCTACTTCAAAAAATATGAGGGAGCACATAAAGACATTTTCCTTCACAGGAATTGCATATATAATTTTTGTCAATGACTGGGTAACTTATTTAGTAGTGTAAGTTAAGGTGATGCATCACCCTAGTGTTAAGATGTGACATAGGTATTAGCCATGGCCATTTTTAGTGTAATATTTTTTCTGCTTGAGCTATGTCATGTTTAGATATAAGTTATTGCATTTGCTGCTGCTGTTTACCAGGCATAGTGCTACTAAATTTCACTTTACATTACTCTGTTAAGCCAGTTTTACTACTGATTTATTTTTCTTGTTGTTGCACATTGGCTCATATTAGTTCTAATTTTGCATTTTATCTGTTAATTTAGATTTACTGCTGCTTGCTTTGCAATTTGCATTTTTTATCATTGCTGTTTGTGTTAATTGTTTTGCGCTGCTGCATTACCTTGTCCCTTAGTTTAGCATCTGAGCTCAGTAGATTTAAGTTAGCTTAAGAGGGGGTAGACTATATAAGAGAATGAGTTGCGATGAATTGGAAGAAATGCATTGAGTAGTTATACGAAAAAAGTACAGAAAGCAGGTATAGATAGGACTTTTTAGGAATAATGATGAACGAAGGGAGATCTCCAAGAAAAAAAAAGGTTTTGTTTGCAAAATACTGCAGTACCAAATGTTACACTGAAAACAAACCCTGTCCTTTGCCCCTGTGTTATTCTGCTATGTGTTTGTGTACTCTTGTATATTTGTGTTTTTCCTGTCTTTACGTGTTTACCTAATAAGATTTATGTATATTATGATTTTTCAACACTATTAAGTTGTAGAATTTTTCAAATACTATGTTACTTTCTTCGTAAAGATGTTTAGACATTATTTATTCTGTTCTGTTTTAATGCTCATGTGTGAAATTAATGTTTCGAAACTATTTTCATTATTTTATATATTTACTTAGGTCATAATTCCTGTAACACTGATGTACATGTTTATTTCTATTCTTTTGTAAAGCCTGTATTACTACAAACGTTATCTATACTATTATGTTCTTAGTGTTGTATTTTGTACCTTTGTTATTGTATTCTTATGTTATAAAATTGTAATTGACACACGTTCACCAAATTAAGTAACTTGTAAGTTACATTTCACTGCACATGTTTGTTGGTCATAATATATCCACAGTATGTGAGAAGTTGGGACTGTTAGTGCTTGCACGTGGGTTGATAATTCAGCAAGGGACTGGATAACAGCATTGCTGGTTCTAAGGACATTTCAAAAAAAAAATTTTTGTGAGTGCACAAGTGGTGGTTTATAAACTTGCTATAGTCTCCGCAAGACTCTTTGATGGTGATTGTGCACCTGCAGACTCGCAACAGATGGCTGCTGGCCGTCTCTACAAGGACTACAGTGGGTCTGCATCTTTGATGGCCCACCAGTACCATTATTTCTACAAGGACTACAGTGGGTCTGCACGTTTGATGGCCCACCAATACCATTATTTCTACAAGGCCTATAGTGGGTCTGCATCTTTGATGGCCCACCAGTACCATACTGTCTACCAAGACTATAGTGGGTCTGCTCTGTGATGACCTATCTACCAATATTCTTCAAAACTTCGACTGACTCTGCTGTGGGTTTGCTCTGTTGTGGCCCATTACCTGCCTGCATGTCAAGAGTCAGCACTGTCTTTCCGTTAGAAGGACAACACTACTTCTTCAAGACTGCATGGAAATCCACTACTTCCGTGAGACTTTGAGAAAAACACTGCTATTTTACTGTGATGAACGATCAGGACTGTCTTTATGGACTGTGAGAAAATTTTACCTTTTGACCAACATTTATCAATAAGTGTGTGCATTTGATTTCTTTGTTATTGTAATTATGAAAGTTTTTTTCAAATTTGTATTGACCACTGCCCAAAACAATTTGTAAAATTTTTTGTGGGGAGCATGGGGGCTATGTAAGTAGGTTGTTTATGTTTTCTTATTGGTAACGCCATGTAGCGCTCTATATGAAAATCACTGGCTGTGCTGTGTGCAGTCTGTGGCTGGGTGGCATTGTTGTAATATTCGCCATTGTAGTGTTGGGCTGTTGGCTGTTAACAGTGCATAGCGTTGCGCAGTTGTAGGTGAGCCGCCAGCAGTGGTGGATGTGGGGAGAGAAATGGCGGAGTTTTGAAATTTGTAAGACTGGATGTCATGAACTGCTATATATATTATGAGTTTTGAACACTATTAAGGTAAATACATTGTTTGTTCTCTATTAAAATCTTTCATTTGCTAACTGTGCCTATCAGTAGTTAGTGCCTTCCGTAGTTTGAATCTTTTATTTAGCTGGCAGTAGTGGCGCTCGCTGTATTGTGGTAGTTCGAGTAACCAAGATTTTTGTGAGGTAAGTGATTTATGAAAGGTATAGGTTAATGTTAGTCAGGGCCATTTTTTTGTAGGGATTATTGAAAGTCAGATTGCGTTGCGCTAAAAATATTGTGTGTCAGTTTAAGGACAGTCGTGAATAATTGTTCAAAGGGGACGTTTCAACTGTTGCTTCATGGTCGTTAATTAGCACCACGTCGTCCTGTTTTAGATTCTTCAAATGCAACTGGTAGGTATTAATTGCCTACGCTCGCCATTGGTAAAAATAAGAAACCGAGTTATTTTAAGGACATTGATATGTCTGTGATTCCCGCGCCCGGGTTCCCAGGTTCGATTCCCGGCGGGGTCAGGGATTTTCTTTGCCTCGTGATGACTGGGTGTTGTGTGATGTCCTTAGGTTAGTTAGGTTTAAGTAGTTCTAAGTTCTAGGGGACTGATGACCATAGATGTTAAGTCCCATAGTGCTCACAAGGGAACGTCCCCGTCGCACCCCCCCTCAGATTTAGTTATAATTTGGCACAGTGGATAGGCCTTGTAAAACTGAACACAGATCAATCAAGAAAACAGGAAGAAGTTGTGTGGAACTATGAAAAAATAAGCAAAATATACAAACTGAGTAGTCCATGGGCAACATAGGCAATATCAAGGGGTGAGTGAGCAAAAGTGGGCCGTGGTCTTGTAGTTAGCGTGAGCAGCTGCTGAGCGAAAGGTCCTTGGTTTAAGCCTTCCCTCGAGGGAATAGTTTAATTACTATTTTTGCAAAGTTGTGATCTGTCCATTCTTCATTGACGTCTCTGTTTACTGTAATAAGTTTAGTGTCTGTGGGTTGCGACCGCACCGCAAAACCGTGTGATTAGTAGACGAAAGGACGTGCCTCTCCCATGGGAACCTAAAACATTTGATCGGGTCATAGGTCAACCGATTCCTCCACAGGAAAACACGTCTGATATATTCTATACGACACTGGTGACGGCATCAGCGTCATATGACAGGAATATGTTGTCGACCCACCTAATTTGCACACTTGGCGAATGGGTAAAATGATTCTTCTACCTTGCCCGATTTAGGTTTTCTTGTGGATGTGATAATCACTTCCAAAAAAGTGATGAAAACAGAAGAGTGTGTCACATAAACTGCAACAAATGAATGCAACAGTTTCACAGTCGCACAGTCTTCTCTGTGCTCTGTCAAAACACATGTTTTTAACGTTTTCAAATTTTTCCGTGTGTAGACCGTCAAATCCTGCATATGTCCAAGCAAAACTGAACATGTCCTGGAATTTTGGAGAGCGATGTTGATTACGTGTGAGTGCCTGAACTCTGATAATTGTCTGAAAATAAAAAATTAAAATTTTCACTCGAGCGAAGACTTGAACCAAGGACCTCTCGTGCCACAGCTGCTCACGCTAACCACTGGACCACGGCGCTACTGAGCTTACAAACTCCTTGATGTTGCCTATGTTACCCATGGACTACTCAGATTGTATATTTTACTTATTTTTTCATAGTTCCACACAACTTTTTCCTGTTTTCTCGATTGATCTGTGTTCAGTTTGTCAAGGCCTATCCACTGTGCCAACTTATAACTAAATCTGAGGGGGGTGCGATGGGGAGGTTCCCTTGTCAGAGCCATTTGAACCATCTGAACCATGTCTGTGATGCCTGTTGTTTACATCTCACAAAAGAGCTCCTCGAAGCGTAGTGCGATATTCACGGAATGATTTGTGGAAATTTTTATACTCTCCGTAGAATCTCGTAAGTTAAGGAATGGAAAAAGGGAGACAACATTAGTACTTCTTCACAAGGCATGCTACTCATTCATTACGAGATATCTTAAACGAAATGGGCGAGATCATGATAGTGACGTTTCTTCGTCGTAACGCAACCTTCTTAGTGCCGTCGACGAATCAAGGCATTACCAAAATCTTCAAATGAAAAGAAATGTTATGTAAGTTGCTTTTAGAAAGAGAAGAGAAGGGAGAAGGAAGTCTCTTAATAAATCACAAAAGTACTGATTTGAAACATGCGGCCTACCTGATCGGAGTCTAACTGAAAATGACCAACAGAATGATATGTTCGAAATGCCCAGTATGCTAAAAGTACTGAGGAGTAGAGTGCTGCAACGCTCAGTGTTTGACCGGTCACGACTCGCCTGTTGGCGGGGGGGGGGGGGGGGGGGGGGGGGGGGGGACCGAGCCGCTCGTGTCCGGCCCCACACGACTCGGCTCGGTCACGTACTCGCCCCATGTCTGATGTCCGGATTCCGGACACGCGGATAACCGAGCATGACCGGTCACCGCTGACGTCTCACATCGCCTCGCCCCGGCTCGCTGCACTGTACTGTACAAATCTAACGCCTCTCTCTCTCTCTCTCTCTCTCTCTCTCTCTCTCACACACACACAAAATGTATTTATCTCTGTATCCTCTCTTTTAATACAAAAATAACGTTTCCAAGAACGGGTACGTGACACAGCTAAATTTATAAAGCAATGCAAAAAAAATGATATTTCAATACAATCGCGGATAGAAGACGAGTCTCATTTCCAAACAGAAGACATATTTTTCCTTTCATTAATAGGAAACATTAAATAAGTGCTGTCCCTGTCATCTAGAAGACAACCATCTTCACAAAGAAAGCATACAAAGAACATTAAACATTTACAGACATAACTTGTACTTTTCACTTGTTTGCAAGAGAAACAAAATTTTAGTTATTGTCGAACGGCAGTAAGTTACTTACGCCTTCCGGATTTAATTGGCTGCGGCGATTTGTTAGTAACATGCTGGCTTTACTAAAGCATCTTTCCCTAGGTGCGCTTGTTGTTGGGATACATAAAATACGTCTTGCAACTGCAGCCAGGCCTGGGAGATCTGTTTCATGTCTGCTCCACCACTTTAAGATGTCATCATCATCATCTCCGTGGTGCATTAAAATGTAGAGCTCTACTTCATCTGCTGCGTATGATCTGTTGTTCCTTGAAACGATCTCTCTTTCTGGGTGGTGATGACTCAGTACTTGAAGGATCTATGATAATAAACAAAAGAGACAACTAATACAGAACTGATGTGGAAATCATCGAAACGTTCCCATAAAAACGAGGTGTTTTATGTTAATGAAATATTATACGAATTATAACATTCTCGTTTCTCTATAATACAAAATCCACTAACTATGCAAAAACGATTATGTTAATTCGTCTGTGGCCTCTTTAAATGGTCTCAGAGAATCCGTAGTTTTTCCTGCAAGTTGATTATCATATCCTTACAATCTGTAAGCGGAGTCCTTTTCCGTCAGAAAGCAGCAACTTCGTTATACTGAGTGTGTGAGGATTCCAGCATAGTGTACAAGCTGTTCCAGCGTGTGCAGACCTCTTGTTTCAACGGTGATTTCAAAGACGAGCACAGGTCACTCTTCTTAACGCACCTTACAATCATTTTACAGTATTTATTTTTGATGCGATGTTCGTGGTATGATTTAACAAGAAGTTATCTTCATCGAAAGTATGGCTAAGTGCTGTGTTTAAGCAATGAGCAGCACAAGGAATCCTTTCGTGATTTTCCAAAGCGTTTACTACATTGGCACCCTAGTCGGAGACCAAACAAAACTGTGCAACATGTCCGGCGAAATGTCCCAATCAGCCATCCTCTCTTCAATTTATTTCATAATATTTACTCCCGTCTTCTTAACGTCCGGGAATTTTGTTGTAAATAAAATATTGTTCACTAGAGACTAATCTGTGTTAATGTAATGTGTTGTAAGCGTCAAATACTGCACCTGATTATGCGAATCAGTCCACATATCAACTGTCGCAACATATGTTTTATTAATAACTTAAGCAAAAACTGACGGCATTATGCTGCTTCGTATTGCATCAGCTTATTCTTTGACATGTCTGCTTATAGTAGAGGGATGTGGCATGACATCTGCCACGTTAACTTCTCCATAATGCGCACCTAGATGTATTAATTCTTGGCCTAGTTCTCTGAAACCTTCACCGGAAACAGCATTAAAAGGTCTCATATTTAAGCACACATTGAAACACACCTTGCTATAATACTATTTTTATTACTGCCGGTATCCCTGAAGGAGCTGTAACTTTGTGAGGTTTCTTGCAACTGTGTTTCTTTAAATAAGTGGTTTCCGACAGGAAACACAATAATGTGGTGCAGTTTATGCACGATACGTACCCAGTAGCGCACTGTTTTCGTCTACAACCAACAGAAATGTATTCCATACTTGGCTTTTTAGACCATCGCATTTCTTCAATGTGTAAACATTGGTTTCAATCTTACGTCTTACTGCACTGGTTTCTTCGCGCTGCACGATTACAGACACGCCGCAAATGAGAAACCCGTAGTGGCTGCAGTCTCACACGGATAATGACACGTGTAATGTGATTGAAGTTGCGTGCTACGTGTTCGGTCACGGCTTGTATGCTCTGTCACAAGAACTAGTGCGGGCAGCCTATCCAGTTAGGGTGTGCTCGCCCCATCCCGTATTTGGTGGTCGCTTACTCCGTCATGCAGGACTCTACTGAGGAGTCTTGAATGTGACGAAGAAGACGTTCAAGAATGTATGAGTGTCAACAATGGATATCCATGGCACCAAACGACGCAGGATAGGAAATTGTAAATGTTGTCGCTGATACAGCTGATGCCGCAATTATCATTTAGCTAGTGATCCACAAAATGAAGATGTGAACATATCGGCTGCTTTTGAATCATTTACATGTTAGTGCTGCCTTGAGAGGGCCTGAAGCTCCAGCTGTAAATGATCATTATCTGACATTTGTCCCGAAAGAAGTGCATCGATTAACAGATTGTAAGCGTCTAGGACTGCTTAGACAGACCAAACTGAAAGATTTTTCAAGCATTATTATTATGCATTTGTACTGTTCTTGCAAAATCCATATGTATTATATAAATTTTTGCTTACTAGGCTGTTGTACATATGTTGATACTTCAGTTGCCTTTGTAATAATGAAAGACTCTAATTACAAACATATGTACTTCTTATTAGTAAATTGTTAAATAAATGTATACAGTTCAACTAACCGAATAAACATGGTTTCCGAACACCAACGTCTCCAAATTTGTTCAGATAACCGACGTTCTACCGTGCTGCGTGGTTCAAAAACAAAGAAAAAATGTCAGTTGTTTATTACAGAGAAACTATGAAAGAGAGAAACACATTGCGCATGTCAGTGGACAGAGAAAGGGCCAAAGTGTTGTGCTCACTCAGACACTAAACCATACACTCAATGTGAGCAACACCCGTTGATCGAGAAGCATCGAAACGGTAGCGACTTTCATTCCACACACGATTCAGCAAGTCCCTGTTTATTTAATCGACATCGTCAACAATTCGATTTCTCAGATCTTCCAGAGTGGCTGCCGTATGTGGGATAAATACTCCGTCTTTTACGTACCCCCCCCCCCCCCCCCCCCCCACAGGAAAAAATCGCAAGACTGTCTAAGAATGCTGCGTACTCTGTTCGCGAGGCCAACAATCAAACGCTTGTGTTAACACGTTTTATTACAAGTACAAATTCTTAACTTCTATATGAGTCCTTTATACATGATTATCCACAACTGCAATAGCACAGACGCATTGCAAGCAAAGGGCTGCATACAATCTTCTTCAGAATTGAGAAACAGCTGTAACACTTCTGGGCCTAGCGGCCGCTACTAACAGAAGTCTGTCGGCTGAACTGCAGTGACTGGTGATATCTAACTGTGCTACGTACAGATTGCTAAGGAAGAGGCTACGATGCGTTGTGTGACGAAGTGGCTAAAGTAGAAGCTGCTACCGAAGTGGGCAGCCACCAGTCGGGCGTGGCGCTTATGACGTCTACACCTAGGGGCCGCTGCTGTCGCGTTGTCGTCCTGGAGGGAGATTGCTCAGCGTGCAGTGGCTGACCTCTTCTCACTGCCATCTCGTCTTTGTCCTTCCCGACTTAGGTGCCGACGCTGACTTTACGCCGTAACATATGGGTGATCCAGAAGGCCAAAAACACTGAAAAATATCTTGTTGTTCACCTCTTCCAGTTCAATGTCGTGGGACGACGCTGGTAAGATATCGCCGCAACTCAACGTGAAAATGCGGCTACCAGCGGTTATGCATAACAATAAAATCATTGGAATCTTTCTGAAACTGAGAAAACAACCAGTTTTCAGCTGGTTCAGGTATCACATTCCTATCAGTTTCATCCGCAAAATGAAAGATCCATAAACATAGTGAACAAAAACGGCACAAAACACATTCAGTTACTGTGACTCTCCTTCATATTCCACGACGAAACCAGGATTCTGTGAGCCCAAAATTCTTACGTCGTGATGGTTTACTCTACCCGACAGATAAGACGTCGTTTCGTCCCAAAAGATGAGCCGTTCGGAAAGAAATGTTCTCTGCCATATCCCGCAGAATTAAACTACAATATTAGTACCTTTTGTTATGGTTGCCGGGTTGTAACTGCTGCAGTGGATGTAACTTCAAAGCTTCATATACAGACGTCATTTCAGAACACGCGACAGCATTTTTTGAGGAAGTAGCAGTTTCCGACTTGCCCGTCTTGTGCACTCCCGAATGCTCCGTGTGAAGGAGGCATCTCGGATAAGATCGGCATATCCATCAGACGTGCGTGGCCGACCAGCGCGCTCTTCTGTTTGCATACGCCAGTCATAAATCTGTTTATGCAGAGGCGGCTTCTTATTGAATCGAAGGGGGAACAGACATCGCACGTGAACAGTGGATTGACTTAGCACAAATCGCAACTCACAAAATAATTTCTGTTGTCGTTAGTTGAAATGTTGATGAAGAGAAACGAGCGCAGCTGTGTTAAAATCTGAACCTTTCTCTCTCCAATAACATTGGCAATGTTTTTCTATATTTTGTAGTTGTTCTGTAAGAACCAACTGGTGATCTTTCTTGTTGGATTACCGCATCGTTGGTTGTTTTTTAATCTTGGGAGTTTTGAATTTTTCTGACTATACTGCTGAAATAGAGTACCCCGTCTACTGCCTGTCGCTTCCTTGTGCAGCCTTCAATGAGCTGCATAAGAGCGTAATATAAATAACGTTGCTATTTACCTGCCTGACACTCCTCCCAGATTCTCATAAGAACAGTCCCTTCTCCTGTGCACATCTAAATTTCAGCATCAAGTTTCGATTTGGCTAGCTGAGACTTTGTTTTGTTTTTCATGGGCGAGCTATTGAAGCAGAGTATGAAGAACACAGTAGTGATATGCTGTAGGTTTATGTACCTATACTTCAAATTCCGGCCCGAATATCTGCGCTAGGCGAGAGTTAAAATGGTGAAATAACAAGGTCGAAATGTATTACGAGCTTATTAATACTAGGAGAATTCCGTGTCTCACCTCTGACACGAGGGTTTCTCCAAGGCTTACACCCCTCCATATTCATCGCAAGACCAAACGCTCACGTGACTTGTAATCATTTTTTGAGTTGTACAACTCACCATAATTTCGTCCTCTAATCCACCTGTTATACATAAAGTACAACCGGCCGCAGTGTCCGAGCGGTTCTAGGCGCTTCAGTCACGAACTGCGCGAGCGCTACGGTCGCAGGTTCGAATCCTGCCTCGGGCATGGATGTGTGTGATGTCCTTAGGTTAGTTAGGTTTAAGAAGTTCTAAGTTCTAGGGGACCAAATGACCTGAGTCCCATAGTGCTCAGAGCCATTTGAACCTAAAGTACCACGTGGGTCACTTTTCACTCATACCCAGTTTAACTTAACTTGATACCAGAAATACTGAATTTCAGACTCTAAATATGTCCTGGGCGTGCCCCGACGTTACTGGCGTGGTGTTTTAGTATGTTACGAGAATGTAAGACAAAAATACTTTGAAACACGAATAATTCCGAGCTCGGACGATGCTTTATAGTAGTACAGCTTTCGGTTCCTTACGGAGTGAGTACATGCAGACTGATGCAGCAGCCTGATTGACATAATTATACAGAAGCGAAGCCCCCACTGCACCACCTTCCGGGGCTCCGCTCGTAGTTCCATTATACGACAGTAGATGTCAGGTGGGTCAAACTCAGAGAGGTTTCCTGTCTATATCTCGGTCAGTGATCGAGCAGAGCAACAGGCTAAGGTTGTCTGGACGGCAGCTACTTTCCGAACAAATTCGGTTACTGTGGGAAACTTGAAACTCGTGATCCTAACGAGGGTCATGGTGACCATGGCCTTATGGTGTTGACACAGCCGCCGGCCGCGGTGGTCTCGCGGTTCTAGGCGCTCAGTCCGGAACCGCGCGACTGCTACGGTCGCAGGTTCGAATCCTGCCTCGGGCATGGATGTGTGTGCTGTCCTTAGGTTAGTTAGGTTTAAGTAGTTCTAAGTTCTAGGGGACTGATGACCACAGTTGTTAGGTCCCATGGTGCTCAGAGCCATTTGTTGGCACAGCCATTCCTCAACTGTGGTCGTAACACGATGACTGACAACGTCTTCACCTTCGTGAAACTGGCGGATGAAGTGAAATAAAAAGAAACGTGTTTAGTCGGCACTCTTCAGATATCACTCAAAAACGTCCCTTCTTTGGCGTGAAGTGGAGACGAAGCGATGTATGCAACACACTTCTACGAGACGAGCGACAGTCGTCTCAGAGTATACTAAGGGTAAAAGAAAAATCAATAATTATGAGAAATATGCATGCTGAATGTTACAGACAGCACAGAGAAGAAACTTCCACACACTGTGAAGTTATATAAAGAAACGAATGGTGGTGGAATCGACGTAGTTGAACAAATGACCACGGTGTCCGAGCTGGCACCCAGTAACGGCCTGTGAATGTCTTTTACAACATTCTTGACTTTGCCAAGATCAATGCTCATACAATTTTCAAGTTACCTCTAAGAAGAAATGAGACTTCATCCTCAGAGTAACAGATGAGCTTGCTGACCCATTCTAAACTGGGGAGATGAATCACTCTTCCATTGCAGGCACTTCGTACCAGCACTGGCAATCTGGAAATAGAAAGATTTGTCAAATTGAGGTTTCCTGCAAAGAACAATAGGGGAATAAAATATCACACGTATGTTTCAACTGGAACACGTACAGGTTCAAAAGCTACCAATCCAAAACTCAATGTCTGAACTGTGAGCCAATCTCATCTTAGTCAGTTCTATCCACTTTTTTCTTCGTAAATTTCTACAGATACACTCCTGGAAATGGAAAAAAGAACACATTGACACCGGTGTGTCAGACCCACCATACTTGCTCCGGACACTGCGAGAGGGCTGTACAAGCAATGATCACACGCACGGCACAGCGGACACACCAGGAACCGCGGTGTTGGCCGTCGAATGGCGCTAGCTGCGCAGCATTTGTGCACCGCCGCAGTCAGTGTCAGCCAGTTTGCCGTGGCATACGGAGCTCCATCGCAGTCTTTAACACTGGTAGCATGCCGCGACAGCGTGGACGTGAACCGTATGTGCAGTTGACGGACTTTGAGCGAGGGCGTATAGTGGGCATGCGGGACGCCGGGTGGACGTACCGCCGAATTGCTCAACACGTGGGGCGTGAGGTCTCCACAGTACATCGATGTTGTCGCCAGTGGTCGGCGGAAGGTGCACGTGCCCGTCGACCTGGGACCGGACCGCAGCACCGCACGGATGCACGCCAAGACCGTAGGATCCTACGCAGTGCCGTAGGGGACCGCACCGCCACTTCCCAGCAAATTAGGGACACTGTTGCTCCTGGGGTATCGGCGAGGACCATTCGCAACCGTCTCCATGAAGCTGGGCTACGATCCCGCACACCGTTAGGCCGTCTTCCGCTCACGCCCCAACATCGTGCAGCCCGCCTCCAGTGGTGTCGCGACAGGCGTGAATGGAGGGACGAATGGAGACGTGTCGTCTTCAGCGATGAGAGTCGCTTCTGCCTTGGTGCCAATGATGGTCGTATGCGTGTTTGGCGCCGTGCAGGTGAGCGCCACAATCAGGACTGCATACGACCGAGGCACACAGGGCCAACACCCGGCATCATGGTGTGGGGAGCGATCTCCTACACTGGCCGTACACCACTGGTGATCGTCGAGGGGACACTGAATAGTGCACGGTACATCCAAACCGTCATCGAACCCATCGTTCTACCATTCCTAGACCGGCAAGGGAACTTGCTGTTCCAACAGGACAATGCACGTCCGCATGTATCCCGTGCCACCCAACGTGCTCTAGAAGGTGTAAGTCAACTACCCTGGCCAGCAAGATCTCCGGATCTGTCCCCCATTGAGCATGTTTGGGACTGGATGAAGCGTCGTCTCACGCGGTCTGCACGTCCAGCACGAACGCTGGTCCAACTGAGGCGCCAGGTGGAAATGGCATGGCAAGCCGTTCCACAGGACTACATCCAGCATCTCTACGATCGTCTCCATGGGAGAATAGCAGCCTGCATTGCTGCGAAAGGTGGATATACACTGTACTAGTGCCGACATTGTGCATGCCCTGTTGCCTGTGTCTATGTGCCTGTGGTTCCGTCAGTGTGATCATGTGATGTATCTGACCCCAGGAATGTGTCAATAAAGTTTCCCCTTCCTGGGACAATGAATTCACGGTGTTCTTATTTCAATTTCCAGGAGTGTATTTATAATTCTACAGCGCAATAGTCTGATCTTGTGTTTTCACTATATTTATGCTTGATGCAAGACTGAGGAATTTCTTACGGAAATTAAAATAATAATAAAAATGGATGTATATGAAAATTTATTTTTGACTGTGAACTACTCATTTTCAAGAGCAAGTTGCGCTTTGGTTACAGATTAGACTACCTGAATACATTGTCAGTATGGTGACACCCAAAATACCACCCAGCCATCAATAAAAAGGATGTTTTCCTACTGCGGCTCAAAAATGACCCACATAGTACTTCCAAGTGTACGGGGAAGTCCAGTACTTCTGCTGTTAAACAGTACGGCTTTCGAATACTATGGGGTGCAACCCTGCGTGACACGCAACAGTACGAGTACGCGTTGTGGAGTTCATTTCCACTGTCCAAACAATAATGTGCCGAATCAGAGACAAGAAGATAATTTTTGTTGAGTCCTAGGCTGTTATGAGTTGGTTCTGCCTACAAATGTGATTTTTTGTTTCGAGGTTTTCTCACGTCAATATTGATATTAAGAATATAAATACGTGTATTTTGTATATACTAAAGAAATAAGCTTAACTGTAAGGAATAGCAATAATCTGAGTTTAAAAAAAATATATCCCATGTGACTTTCAGACATTTAATATGTAATAAGCTGTGTGTACATCGTACCAAATTTGTCTTGGGGCACAACACGTTCAACAACTCAAATAATCAGTTGTGTCGAAAACGGAACTTTTCGAGCCGTGTTCCATCTTGTATAAATTTTGGGGGCGCCCATGGCCTTGACATAAACATAAACTCCGTAGCCATTCGTCGTCGCCGCCAGCAGGCACCTCTGGAAACATCCCCCAGGCTGTGGCTAAGCCATGTCTCCGCAATATCCTTTCTTTCAGGAGTGCTAGTTCTGCAAGGTACGCAGGAGAGCTTCTGTAAAGTTTGGAAGGTAGGAGACGAGGTACTGGCAGAAGTAAAGCTGTGAGTACCGGGCGTGAGTCGTGCTTCGATAGCTCAGTTGGCAGAGCACTTGCCCGCGAAAGGCGAGTTTCGGTCGGGCACACAGTTTTAATCTGCCAGAAAGTTTCAACATTTTTAGTCTTTTGAGAGACAAATCATAAGCTGGGCGTTTCCAGTGAATTGCTATCGAAAAGCAGACAGTTTTGTATTAACCTTATATTATGCATCTGTATTTGTTATTGCCCGCATCTCGTGGTCGTGCGGTAGCGTTCTCGCTTCCCACGCCCGGGTTCCCGGGTTCGATTCCCGGCGGGGTCAGGGATTTTCTCTGCCTCGTGATGGCTGGGTGTTGTGTGATGTCCTTAGGTTAGTTAGGTTTAAGTAGTTCTAAGTTCTAGGGGACTGATGACCATAGCTGTTAAGTCCCATAGTGCTCAGAGCCATTTGAACATTTTTGTATTTGTTATTTATATGTGTCAAAGTAGATGAATATGCATAAGTATGTACATTAACATTAAAAACCTTACTCACTTGTAGAATTTGTTTTATATAACCAACACACCCTACTGTAGCAGGGAATAAAAGTGAACCAACGGATAAATACTCATGTCGGAACACAAATCAGAAGAATATATTCCTCTTTAAAACACTAACAGAAAAGTTGGAACCCCTCTACCTCAATTCTCATGCTGCCTCATTCACCAAAAATTGTGGCATGCGATGCGAATATATTCATGTTTGTTAGGGTTGAAAGAGAGTAGTAGAGAGACAGTGGTGGTGGAAGAGAGAGGAGGGCACAGTGGTAGTGGGGGAGAGAGAGTGGGAGTAAAAGAGGAGGAGAGATGCATGAAGACATAGCAATGGGAGCCAAAGAGAGACATTTAGGGTCAGTGACAGCCAGTGGCAGTAAAAGAAACTGAGGGTTGGATGGAGATAGTGGTAGAGGGAGACAGGGGAAATGAAAAATTCAGATGAGTGGAGACTATACATACCACCATAGGCGAACTTAGGGGAGGGAGCATTTTGGACCATTATTCTAAACCGTGGATGAAGGGGAAAAAATAAGTTGGAACACTCAAAATTTTGATCTGCCGAGGTACGGTGGAGATACAGTGGGAAAGAACGACAGAACGAGACACAATAAGAGATAGAGGAGAGAGTGGGAGTGGGATGTATTGTAAATCAATGGCAGGAAAACGAGACGTTGGGAGACAGTTGTATAGAGGCAGGGGCAGAAAGAGGAAGATGCTCAGTATGAACGCTTAAACGTAAAGAGAGACTGGGTAAAATGATTCAGAATGTACTGTGCATATCAAAATTTCTGGAGAGCAAGGCGGAATGACGACTGTGACACCTGGTTCTCAACTTTTCCGTCAGTATTTTACAGATGTCTTCTACAGGAACACTTTTCTTCTGGTACCCATTACACAACAGATTACGAATAGAAAGATTTGAATCGAAACATGGTCAGTCTAGGAGCAAGGAGCGTCAAAGTTTCGAACTACTGTCATATGCCACCTCGGTATGTGTAATGTGGAAACAACTATCTCTCTAAAGACTGCATAACGCTGCGAAAGCTACATGAAACAGCTCCTGCCTGCACCACCCAGCTTCGTCTCGTAGATGTAAATGTACCAATGGTACTGAAATGATTGAAACTGAAGACCCAAAACCAACCAACATCAGGAACACAGACAAAGGGAATAAGATCATAACAACCAACAGAAATTACCAACAGAGCTCTTAAGAGAATTTATCAGCAAACAAGGAAAGACACCAACAGAACAAGGAGAAGCAAGAAATGTGTTGAGTTCTGCACGATATTAGGCAGCTGTACCGGATTCTTTCGCTCTTCAGTGTATGTATTTTTTTAACGTAAATTGTTAAATAAATATATATAGTTTGATTATCCGAAGAAACACTCTCTTCCCTTAGTTTATGATAATCGACGCTCTATTGTACTGGCTGATTAAAAAACCAAATTTCAGTTGTTTATGACAAACAAACTGTGAATGCTCATGTTACTGGACAGAGCAAGTTTCAAATTTTGGTGCTCGCACAGACACCATACCATATACTCACATGAGCGTTGTGCGTTGTCGCAGAAGCATCAGAATGGTAATGAATTTTTAAACGCCCCTTAGAAAAATTAATGAATTACAGTGCTGATACACCTCTTACATTATTTGATTTTCAAACAGCTGAGCAGAATTGAACGTACTCAAAGATTTCGCTCTTTACCTATTCTGATCAACACTAAACTGACACACAATATTTTTAGCGTAACGCAATCTGACTTTCAGTAATCCCTACAAAAGAATGGCCCTGACTAACATTAACTTATACCTTTCACTACTGCAATATAGCGAGCGCCACTACTGCCAGCTAAATAATTGATTCAAACTACTGAAGGCACTAACTACTGATAGGCATAGATAGCAAATGAAAGATTTTGATAGAGAACAAACAATGTATTTACCTTAATACTGTTCAAAAGTCATAATATATGTATGAGTTCATGACATCCAGACTTACAGATTTACTGATGGACGCACGTCCTGATCATCCTCTCTCAAAACTCCGCCATCTCTCTCCCCATCCACCACTGCTGGCGGCTCACCTCCAACTGCGCACCGCTACGCGCTGTTAACAGCTAACTGCCCAACATTGTGATAGCATATACTCCAACAATGCAAACCAACCACAGCCTTCACACTGCACAGTCAGTGATTTTCATATAGAGCACTACGTGGCGTTATCAACAGAAAAACCTAAACAGCCTACTTACACTTTCATTCCACACACGAATTAACAGTTCCGAAAGAATCGCAAGGTATCTGGTCTCGTGATCTGGGAGAGTGAAAGCGATGAACAAGGTCTTGCTATCCACCTCTTCCAATCCAACGTTATAGAATTGTGCTGTTAGGATAACGCCGCAACTCAGGGTGAAAATGCGGCTGACAGCCTTTATGCATAAAATTAATATCACTGGAATCATCCTGAAACTGAGGAAACAACCAGTTTTGTAGCATGTCAAGGTATGAGATTCCTGTCAGTTTTCTCCGCAAAAAATAAGGTCCATAAACTTTGTGAACAGAAGTGACACAAAACTCTCTTTCATATTCCACGACGAAGCCAGGATTCCTTGACCCCCAAATTCTTACGTCGTGGTGGTTTACTTTACCAGATACATGAAACTTCGTTTCGTCCGAAAAGATGAGTAGTTCGGAAAAAAAGTGACCTCTGCCACATCCCGCAACATTAAACTGTAATATTCGTATCATTCGTTATAGTCACCGCCTTGTAATTGCGGCAGTATCTGCAACTTTGATGTTTCATATGCGAGCGTCGTTTAGGAACACGTCATACCGTGGTTTGAGGAAGCTTCAGCTCCTGACTTTCTCGTTTTGCAGACTTCCGAGGGCTCTGTGTGAACGCACCTCGAATACGCTCGACATATTCATCAGACGTCTGTTTACATATGCAATCAACTTCCAAGAATTCTGTACGCCAGTCATAAATCTGCTTGTGCTGAGGCGGTTTCTTACTGAATCGAAGGGGGAATGCACTTTGCACTTGAACGATGGACTGACTTCGCACAAATTCCAACTCACAAAATAATTTCTGTAGTCGTGTTGTCGCCACGATTACGAAAAGAAACAACAGCGCAGCTGTGTTAAAATCTGGACCTTTCTCTCCCCAGTAACATTGGCAATGTGTTTCTGTTTGTCATACCTCTGGAGTGAAGTGGCTTCAGTTTCCGTTATGGCACTGCAACGACAGTTTCTCTCGCATGCGTTTTGCTTCTATAAGGTGTATAAAATGATGTTTGTTCACGATTTGGATTGTGAAAAGATTATTGTACGTACCAAAACGTAGCGGAACGACTTTTGTTGTACTGATTCATGTATTCTGCGTTGATTGTGTTACAAGTACACAATGATGGTGTAGCAAATAGAGACATCAGGATTTGAAACATGGTGGTGTCTGTACGATAGTGCAGGCTATCAATATTTTCATCATTTAGGCTTACGCAAATGCGGCTCTTCGGAGGGTCATATCGCTGGTTCTATGGGCTACAGGGAAAAAGGAGTAAGTGTTGCAGACAGCCCTTAAACTAGTGCCCATTTTAGTACCAATTGAAAGAATGGGTATACTCTAGCTATCCTACAGTACAGTATCAAATGTTCAACATTACTCACATTCTGCGGATCACACAAATTCAGAAAATCAGTTGTTTCATCTCCGTTAGGTTGGTATAGGATGGACCTTAACGCAGCTCCCAAAACCACCATTTGTTCATGGGCGGTTCCTGAAAACGGTCAGAAATAACACGATTTTTGGATATAGAAAGTACCAGTCTTTGGGATGCCAAATTCTATATTTTATATTCATGTCAGTTCGTCGGAATTTTCTGGGAACTTCGAAGCATTTTTCTGTATCATTATTCGTTACTGAGATCCATTGGTTCAACGTTACCCTACCCATGAAGAAAACCGCAAAAACAGGTTTTAACGGCTTTTGCAATGTGGTCCGCATTATCCAAACAACTATCGATATGGCTCAAATGTTAACTGTACATTCGTAAGACGGTTCATCTACAAACGCTTTTTCCCAGTTTTTGGAAATCTTAAATGTCATCACGATACACCCGTAAAACATTGTTTTTTGCCAACTGTGCGGATGGCGATTTGCATAATTTCAATTCACAGTAAATCGACTAAATGTTGGCCATATGTTCCTGGAGTAATTCTGAAATTTTCGATATCACTACGAGCTACTAAGATCCAGAGGTTCATGGTTACAATACTTATGCATATGATATGCAGTCTTGGGACGTACATGTAGTTCCAATTAAAGTAGGCAACATATGAAAAGACTTCTACGATCATCACAAGGGTTCTGACGTCACCAAATTATGTATTAGCATTTTATCACCAATAACACTGTATGACGCGTTGTCTGTGTAAAATGGGCATTTCACGCGTATAAAAATGTGCAGAAAGTGGTATTTCAATGACATAAAACGGGATAAACGGACCTAAAATATGCGAGAAAAGAACTTACTTACAAATTATGTAAAACTGCAAACACAACAAATTCAGTAATTAATTGCTAATAACATTTGTTTCTTTTGAGATACAAATCACAAGCCCGGCGTTTTCGATCAACTGCGATCAATGTGTAAAGCGTCCTGAAAAAAAATCGTCAGGCGAACGGTTTTGTGTTAATCTTATATTATAGTGAACTATAGATTCGAAGTAACTTACCCTGCTATAGCAGGGAAAAAGAGGAAACCAACGGAATAATATTCTTATCGGTTCGCATTACAGGCGAATATATTCCTTTTTCGTCGGAAATTAAGGAGACGGGACTTGGGTAAACTGACAGAACCAGAGGTTGTAGTTTCAGGGAGAGCATTAGGGAACGATTGAAAGGAATGCGGGAAAGAAATACAGTAGATGAAGAATGGCTAGCTTTGAGAGATGAATTAGTGAAGGAAGCAGGGGATCAAGTAGGTAGAAAGACGAGAGCTAGTAGAAATCCTTGAGTAACAGATATCTTGAACTTAATTGATGAAAGGACAAAATATAAATATGAAGTAAATGAAGCAGGCAAACAGGAACACAAACGTCTCAACAATGCGATCGACATGGAAGTGCAAAATGGCTGAGCAGGGACGGCTAGAGGACAAATGTAAGGATGTAGAGGCTTATCTCAGTAGGGGTAACACAGATACTGCCTACAGGAAAATTAAAGAGGCCTTTGGAGAAAAGGGAACCACTTGTATGAATATCAAGAGCGCAGATGGAAACCTAGTTCTAAGCTAAAAGGGAAAGCGGAAAGGTGGAAGGAGTATATAGAGGGTCTATACAAGGGCGATGTACTTGAGGACAATATTATGGAAATGGAGTAGGATGTAGATGAAGATGAAATGGCAGATATGATACAGCGTGAAGAGTTTGACAGAGCGCTGAACGACGTAAGTCGAAACAAGGCCCCGGAAGTATACAACATTCCATTAGAACTACTGACAGCCTTGGGAGAGCCAGCCCTGATAAAACTCTACCATCTGGTGAGAAGGGTGTATGAGACAGGCGAAATACCCTCTGACTTCAAGAAGAATATAATAACTCACAGCTGTAAAATACTAACTCGGATTCTTTACAGACGAATCGAAAAACTAGTATAAGCCGACCTCGGGGAAGATCAGTTTGGATTCCGAAGAAATGTTGGAACACGTGAGGCAATACTGATCCCAGGACCTATCTTAGAAGATGATTAGGGAAGGGCAAACCTACGTTTCTAGCATTTGTAGACTTAGAGAAAGCTTTTGACAATGTTGAGTGGAATACATTCTTTCAAATTCTGAAGGTGGCAGGGGTAAAATGCAGGGAGCGAAAGGCTTTTTGGAATTTGTACAGAATCCAGATGGCTGTTATAAGAGTCTAGGGGCATGAAAGGGAAGCAGTGGTTGGGAAGGGAGTGCGATAGGGTTGTAGCCCATCCCAAGGCAGTTATAAGAGTCTAGGGGCATGAAAGGGAAGCAGTGGTTGGGAAGGAAATGAGATACGGTTGTAACCTATCCCCAATGTTATTCAGTCTGTATATTGAGCAAGCAGTGAATGAAACAAAAGAAAAATTTGAAGTAGGAATTAAAATCCGTGGAAAAGGAATAAAAATTTTGAGGTTTGACGATGACATTGTAATTCTGTCAGAGACAGCAAACAACCTGGAAGAGCAGTTGAATGGAATGGACAGTGTCTTGAAAGAAGGATATAAGATGAACATCAACAAAAGCAAAACGAGGATAATGGAATGTAGTCGAATTAAGTCGGGTGATGCTGAGGGAGTTAGATTAGGAAATGAGACACTGGAAGTAGTAAATGCATTTTGCGATTTGGGGAGCAAAATAACTGATTATGGTCGAAGTAGAGGGGATATAAAATGTAGGCTGGCAATGTAGACTCGGAATGGCAAGGAAAGCGTTTCTGAAGAGGAGAAATTTGTTAACATCGAGTATAGATTTCAATGTCAGCAAATCGTTTCTGAAAGTATTTGTACGGATTGTAGGAATGTATGGATGTGAAACATGGACGATAAATAGTTTAGACGAGAAGAGAATAGAAGCTTTCGAAATGTGGTGCTACAGAAGAATGTTGAAGATTAGATGGGTAGGTGACATAACTAATGAGGAGGTATCGAGTAGAACTGGAAAGAAGAGAAATTTGTGACACAACTTGACTAGAAGAAGGGATCTGTTGATAGGTCGTGAGGCATAAGCGGTCATCAATTTAGTATTCTAGGGCAGCATGGAGGGTAAAAATCGTAGAAGGAGACCAAGAGATGAATACTCTAAGAAGATTCAGAAGGATGTAGGTTTGAAATAGGTACTGGGAGATGAAGAAGCTTGCACAGGATAGAGTAGCATGAAGAGCTGCATCAAACCAGTCTCTGGACTGAAGACCACAACAACAACATATTGCTTTTTAAAAGACTGACAGACAATTTGGTAACCAATTGTCTCAGTCATCATGCCGCCTAACTCACAAAAAATTTTGGCATGTGATGCAAATATTTCGCGTTCTTTGAACTGATGACAGTGGGAGAGAGACAGTAGGGGTGGAAGAGTGAGAGACAGTGGCAACGAGAGAGAAAGAGAGAGTGGGAGAGAGAGAATAACAGTGAAAGAGGAAGGGAGTTGGATGAAGACATAGCAGTGAGAGCCAAAAAGAGATACTGATGGTCAGTGAGAAACCGTGGCTGTATAGGAGCAAGAGTGATCGATGGATATGGAAACTGAGAGAGCAAAAGAGAGACGAGGGAATGGAATATTAGAGCAGAAGGAATATAATTCCCAGCAACATTGATACATATGACCAGAAATATGTGCCAGGTTGTGACCCGTGACAATCCGAATTCATAGGCGCTTCTAGAAATGACTTACATAATTCCAGTGTGTCGCACGTTTCGGCATTTCTTACAAAACGTGGGCGATCACAGTGAGACATATTCTGGCTCTAGCAAACTTGTAAGTAGGCTGTTTAGGTTTTTTATATTGGTAACGCCACGTAGCGCTCTGTATGAAAATCACTGGCTGTGCTGTGTGCAGTCAGTGGCTGGTTGGCATTGTTGTAATACTCGCCATTGTAGTGTTGGGCAGTTGGCTGTTAACAGCGCGTAGCGTTGCGCAGTTGGAGGCGAGCCGCCAGCAGTGGTCGATGTGGGGAAGTGATATGGCGGATTTTTGAGAATGGATAATGGACATTTGTAAGAATCGATGTCATGAACTGCTATATATATTATGACTATTAAGGTAAATACATTATTTGTTCTCTATTAAAATCTTTCATTTGCTGACTATGCCTATCAGTAGTTAGTGCCTTCCGTAGTTTGAATGTTTTATTTAGCTGGCAGTAGTGGCACTCGCTGTATTGCAGTAGTTCGAGTAACGAAGATTTTTGTGAGGTAAGTAATTTGTGAAAGGTATAGGTTAATGTTAGTCAGGGCCATTCTTTTGTAGGGATTTTTGAAAGTCAGATTTCGTTGCGCTAAAAATAATGTGTGTCAGTTTAAGCACAGTCATGTATAATTTTTCTAAGGGGACGTTTCAAACTCTCCACAACTCATGTTCGGTTGTCACTCTGCTCACGGGAAATTACTCCGTTCCTCCAGTGCCACTGCGTATTTTTACTGGTTCATTCTGAGGGCAGATGAAAGCCCTTTGCAGAATAGACCCGTGACGAAATTCCAAATAGTTTTCCTACGATTCCCCGTGTAGCTTTCCTGAACTGCTTCAAAGAGCCAGAACATTCTAAGGAGTTATCGGTGACTTGGAAAAAGGGAGCATTTACTCCTCTGATACGAAATGTCTCACCAGAGACATCAGTGAACAGGTTCCTGCAGACAGTGCTGCTCATCACTTGCTGATGTTAACGTTTCCGAAAAAAAAAATGCGCCATAGACCACGGGCATGTAAGGACTGGCATAGCTTACTAATACGTAGTTGTTCTCAGCCATGAAAAGAATACAAAATGAAGAATGATTAAGTTTTTCAAAACACTGCAGCTAAGAACGTAGACTATCAGGTAGGTACTCTGAAAGGAACTGTAACAAAACGGAATAATACGCAGGCCCAACATGACAAAATGAAAAAAATAAACAGATATAGAACTCACCAACAAATCGGAACGGCTAACAGTGGCACTAGACCAAATGGAAACAGGCGAGAACCAATTCCAAGACACAAAAAATGAACACAAAGGGTGGACGAGAGCAAACCGAAAACAAAAAGTCCGATATCAAGAGTTCCGCCAATAAAGATTACGTGAACATTAACACAGGAATTAAAAAACACATAATGGAAGCAATTTTTAAAGACAATCGTGTAAAATATCGTTTTGAAGCAACGGCAGGTCGAAGAATTGCCTTTTAGTGTTGCAAACAAATAAAATTTTCTTTTATACCCACCAGCCTCCAGCTGACGGAGCATTAAAGGTCGTGTTCAGATATATATCAGTTGAAATATCTAGAAAAAACGTCGAACAATGACTCAACACACTCTCATTTCAAAATGCTTCAGTGTACCAGTTTAAATCACAAACACCTTAATACCACAACCGGTACACTGCGCGTCGCTTCCACCACGACCAGCAACGAAACCATCTGCATTGTATAACACATCATGGATACGAGAATAACAGTAGAGACATACAGGAGCAGGAGGGTCCGTCCCAATGCAAGAGGTGTCAACAATTTTTTCATACCACTAATTATTGATCCTTGCCAGCATGCTGCGTTAAATGTGCAGGACACCACACTTCAGATAAAAGACAGGTGCCAAGAGGCGACAATCTAACATATGCTAACTGCAAAGAACTACACCCTCCGTCCTTCAGAGGTTGCAGTGATTTCCAAAACGTCCTCAAACTTTGCAATGATCTACCGGAAACTATCAGGCACAGGGCAGCACAAGCAATGGTAGCATTAACACCTGCGAACGTTCAAAACCCACATGAATTTCCCGAACTGGCAAGGAGAAATAAAGCATTTCCACAGCAACAAAACATAATCCACCAGCACCAAAATGTATGGATACGACGACCACCACAAACCAAAACCCGGAGCCGACAATCAACTCCAACATTTGACTTTACGCAAATTCTAAACACCCTGAGTAGAGCCCCAACTTCATGGCAATATTTGAAAATACTGGAAGTTATCACGGAAACTTTTAAAAACATTATTGATGGCCGGCCACGGTGGCCGAGCGGTTCTAGGCGCTACAGTCTGGAACTGCGCGACCGCTACGGTCGCAGGTTCGAATCCTGCCTCGGGCATGGATGTCCTTAGGTTAGGGATGTTAAGTCCCATAGTGCTCAGAGCCATTATTGATGCGCCAGACATGACGTCAAACATTATGGTCATACTAGAGGAAATATTAAAATCTTTCGGACCTCTGAATGGCCAACAGTCATTTCTGGCGACAAGACTTTGTATTGTTTATGCGTAATGCAACCAGAATTACCAATAAAAAAGAAACTTGAAGATTTGATAATAAGACACAAGATCGACATTACTGCTTGTCACAGAAACCAATTTGACGCTAGCGCAAATATTTAGAATAAAGAGCATGAAAGCGTATAGGGCAAAAGACTGCGGGGAGGGGTGAACTGCAGTGTTCCTACGAAACACAATTACACACCACAGAGAAAGAGTAGCGCAATTAACGCCCTTAGAAACAACAACAGTAGGGACTGAAACAGCAGTTAATCAAAGAGGTGTTATTTCGCTTTGATATTAGGTGGGGAGGGGGGACTTATATGCTGAACATAATGCCTGGAACTCACAGGGAACCAACCCCAAGGGAACAAAATTACATGAAATGGAAGAAGAACGCCAATGCAATACCCATCTCCCAGAACGGAGACAGCATACAACCATATACCACACGCCCTCGTCAAAATTATGATAGAGAACCTACACATAAACCCAAGACTAACCACAATCAACGGTTTAACGTCAGACTAGGGTCCAGTTAAAGGTGTTACTGACGGAAACAATCGAACCACAAATCCAGCACCAAAACGCACACAAAAATTGTATCAAAAAATGGTTCAAATGGCTCTGAGCACTATGGGACTCAACTGCTGTGGTCATCAGTCCCCTAGAACTTAGAACTACTTAAACCTAACTAACCTAAGGACATCACACACACCCATGCCCGAGGCAGGATTCGAACCTGCGACCGTAGCAGCAACGCGGCTCCGGACTGGAGCGCCTAGAACCGCACGGCCACCAGGGCCGGCAAAAATTGTATCAATTTAAAACGTATCGCAGTGATATTGTGCGACCAACACTGGAATTAAACAATAGACACGAGATAGACGAAGCCATAACCACACACAAATAAAATACAGACAGCCTTACACTCGACCAATGATAACATGGACAAGCGAAAATAAGCACCTCGAAATTTTTTCCCCTCTCCTTCAAGACCTGAAGACCTTACAGAAGAGGATGCGAGGAAGATGGCATGAATTTTGAAACCCTGCCGATGCCAGAGATCTACGACAATTATCTCTAGAACTACACCGTCGCGTGATCGAGTGGAGAATCGAGAAGTGGAAAGACTAAATGAAGCAGTTCCTCTTACAAAGCAAAGGGGAGTGGAACATCGCAAGATGTCTTCGCGAATGAAAAGTACCAAAGGCTGCAATCCAGGGACCAGGCAGCTTAGTCTTTCATCCGTTATTTAATGTGCAAAATACTATCGATATACCCAACAACGATTTCCCAGTCGGCGAAGGCAATAGAAGAAGCAAACATGGAAGATATCAGAAAAACACCGAGGGAACAAGCGCCACTATTCCAGCTCCCCACTGAGATACGAAAAAAATAGTAATTTGGGCATAAAGCCAGTTCCTGGCAACATTACAGACGAACAAGTAAACCTGCTGCCCAGAAAACGGGTAGTGCTGGTAACACCACTTTACAATGGATGTCACGGACACGTTATTTTCTCAGGCATTGCGAAGCATCTAGAATTGTACTGATACCAAAGCCGCATAAGACTTAAAGCTGCCCCAAACCATAACCTGCTAACCTCCTTCCCACCTAATCAATAGTTTTCGAGCTAGTAATCTTACAAAGACTAAAACAATCACCACTTGAATACGAGATAATGTTACCAGAACAGTTTGCGTTTCAGACCACAATATCGGCGCAGATGCAACTACTATGCATATCAGAAAACATCGCATACAACATAACAGGGAGTATTACACATCAGCAACTTTCTTAGATGTAGAGATAGGTTATGATAAAGTCTGGAATGATCGCCTTATCGTAAACTACGAGATCTAAATTCCATCCTAGACTCCTACATAAAAATGGCTTTCTCACACGCGGGAAATTCTTTGCACAAATTGCTAAACAACAGTGAAGCATAAATTCAATAGAACAAGGAGTCCTTCAAGGGTCGGTATTGACGTTGATACTGTTCATAATTCATGTTAACGAAATAACTCTTTTACCTGACGTATTATTGGCTCAATTTGCAGACGATCGCCTTATCTGCAAGTAGCAGCAGAACGACCGCTGCGATGACAAGGACACAAAGAGATAAACACAATGGAAGATTGGGCATTCGAAAACCATAACAGATAAAAAGCGGAAAAAAGCAATAGTTTTTACCGGGAAGAAGCCAGAACTACGCAACAGATTTCCAATAAACGGAACACACATAAATTGGACAAACCAGCTCAAATAACTTGGAGTCATGTTGGACAATAAACTGACAATCTAAAAACATGTCGTACATGAAAAGAGAAAATAATAGAAGTATTATATACAGTGTTCCCACTTTTGGCCAGCACTCATACGGGATTCTGAACAAAATTAATACTGCATAAAACGACATTACCAGCTGTATTCTAGCGTTATTCAACTTGGTGGACAACTTGCAATGCAAATCAGCGAATGCTGCAAAGAGTCCAAAGCCATAATTCATACTAACGTTCAAATCACCTCGGTGGACTAGAACAAACGGGTAACATGCTGAACTCAATATGCCAACAGTCATACAAAAAATACAGGAAAAACTTTGAAACTTATAGAAAAAAATGGACGGATTAAGGTATCAACAAAACACCTAGAATATGTTGCAACAGTCGAAACTCAAGAATCGCACAGAGTGAGAGTTCTCAAGGTGATAATAAGGAATTAACTAGAATAAAGAAAAACAAGTAGCAATCACCATATTTGCAAAATCTGTGGATTCAGCAAACACTACAGCAGAACGTCGACAGTCCGAACATCGGTCAACCAAACGATCCCGTAACCCAGACGACCTCTCTTGCTCGCCCCGCCCGACCCCACCCCCCGAGTTGATGACGATGGTAACCATTTGGGCTGTCTCACGATCAATTTCCGCATAAGGTAACCTTGTGGTATAAAACGCCGAAACGTAAGCGTGTTATCCTTCTATGAGAGACAAACACGACATTAACAGAACGTTAGAGGAAGGAGCATCTGGAACCGAGTTATTCAAAAAGCATAAGATTGTTTATTCGTCAACTACAGAAACAAAAAAAGAAAAAAAGACTAGCATTTTATAACTAAGCTTGACTCTACGGATGGTTTGACAAGTCGTAAAACTATGAGACGCGCCACAAACGCGGATCTACATGGTGCTGTTTACAAGAGGTTTACACAAATAGGATCACAAGAGAACCTATCTCTGGTCCCATTCTGTGAGAAAAGGGAATTCAGTTTAGTGGAAGTCTTGGAAAGCTGTCGAATTTTAAGCCAAGCACGGGCTGGTTAAGACGCTTTAAGTCGAGACACGGGATTCGTGAGGTTCAAATACAAAGTGAAAAACTGTCTGCTGATTCTTCAGCGGCTTACTCTTTCAGAAAAATGCTAAGAGAGACATTGAGGGAAGTAAACGTTTACCGTGCGGGCGAAACTGGGCCCGATTGGAAAGCATTGCCAAACTCTTGCTTCACGATCGTGAATTTGCAGCACGTGGCCCTAAAATTAGCAAAGATCTTATTACTGCTTTGGCTTCTCCTAATGCTAATGGTAGCTATTAATTTCCTATACTCGTCATTCGTAGAACTAAGAAACCGAGTTATTTCAAACACGTGGGTATGTCTACGATGTCTATTGCTTAAGCCTCACGAAAGAGCGCCTGAAAGGGTAGTATTATTTTCACGGAATTGTTTATGGACATTTTTATACCCTAATCACTTAAAGACTAACTTCTCAATGCATCCAACTCGTCCGTCCTTGATATTTTAAACGAAATGAACGAGATAATGAAAGTAACATTTCTTATTAGACCAGCCCACGAATCAAGGCGTTACCGAAACTTTCAAATGAACTGTTACGTCAAGTTGCTTTTAGAGAGAGAGGAGGAGGTAAAAAGAAACCTGTTAAGAAATCAAAAAAGTACTGATTTGAAAAATGCGTCCTACCTTATCTGGATCTTACTTAAAAAGGCGAACAGGATGATATTTCCGAATTGCGCAATATGCTAAATGAGCTCAATGGTCCTGAATGTGTCGAAGAAGACGTTCAAGAATGGGTGAGTGTTGACGACGGATATCTATAGCACAAAATGAAAGTGTAAATCTTATCGCTCATAAAGCTGACGCCCCCAGCATCTCTTCAGCTAATGGTCAAGGAAGATGAAAATCTTACATCCGCTGCTTTGAATCATTTACATGTTAGTACTGTCTTGAGATGGTCCGAAAGCAATCGGTATAGACATCTGTCCCGAAAGAAGAGCGGGCATTAACTGACGGTAAGAAGATAGGTCTGATTAGAGAGACCAATATTGAGGAATGCAATAAATATATATATATATATATATATATATATATATATATATATATATATATAGTTTCCTTTATAATAATAAAATAGATTCATCTTATAAATATATGTATTTTTTATTCGTAAATTGTTCAGTAAATTATACAGTTCGATTATACGAATAAACTGGTTTACCCAACACTCATGTCTTCGAGTTAGTTAGGATAATCGACGCTCCACTGTACCGAGTGATTCAAAGACAATGAACAAATTTCAATTGTTGATCACAGACAAACTATCTGGACAGTGCAAGATTTAGAATTTGATGCAGGCACAGACACTATGCCATACACTCAACACAAGCATGATGTGTTGCTCGATAATCATCGAAACGGTAGTCACTTTCATTCCACATGCGAGTCGTCAGGTCCCTGTTTATTAAATCGACAGCTTCAACAATTTGATTTCTCTGTCCTTGCAGAGTGGATACCACAGGTAAGATAAATACTCTGTCTTTTACGTACCCCACAGGAAAAACATCGCAAGGTGTACGTCTCGTTATCTGGTAGGCTAAAAGCAATGAATTGGATCCTGTTATCCGCCTCTTGAACCACAATTCCAAAAAACACATGCAAATTGGGACCATTTTAAAGCGTACCTCAGTAATATTGTAAGAGCAGTACTGGCATTAAACAACAGACAAGAGATAGACAAAGCCATAACCACACACTCAAATAAAATGCAAACAGAGTGTAGACGAGCCAAGATAACATGCACAAGCGAAAATGATCACCACGAAAATTTTCCCCGCCTCCTACAAGACCTTAAAGCCTTAAAGAATAAAGTGCGATAAAGAAGGCACGAATTTCTAAACTCTTCCGAATACAGAGAACTACGACAATTATCTCGAAAACTGCACCGTCTCGCGATCGAGCGGAGAAACAAGAAATGATAAGACCGAATAAACCAGTTCCTCCTATGAAGCAAAGAGAACTGGAGCACCTTACGATGTTTTCGCGAACGAAAACTAATAAAGACTGCTATCCAGGAGTTAGCCTGTTTAGTCTTTGATTATTTAAAGCGGGTGTATTTGCAGAGACTTACGAAGCTCAAAATACTGTCGATGTACGCAACAACGATATCCCACTCGTCGAAGGCAGAAGACCAAGGCAAAGAGCGGAAGACATCAGAGAAACACCGAGCGAACAAGGGCCACTATTCACGACCCGAACTGACATCCGGAAAAAATCAGTAATTTGGGAATAAAGCAAGCTCCAGGCGGCGTAACAAGTGAACAATTAAAATAACTGTCAAGAAAACCGATAATACTGTTAAGACGAATATGCAATGGATGTCTCAGACACGAATATTTCCCGACGCAGTAGGAAACATCTAGAGTTGTACCAATACAAAAGCCAGGTAAAGACTTAAATCTGCCTGATAACAATCGAACTATTAGTCCCACTTCATTCTTATCCAAAGTTTCCGAGCGAGTGATCGTACAAAGGCTATAACTATCACTACTGGAAAATAAGATCATTCGACCAGAACACTTTCCACTCCTAACCAAAATATCGGCAGAGATGCAATTACTACACATATCTGGTAACATAGCACATATCATGAACAGTGCGTGTAGCACACTTCAGCAGTTTTGCAAGATGTGGAGAAGACTTATGATAAAGTGAGGAAACATCGCCTTATCGTTAGCCACAAAATCCGAGGCTCCAGCATAAAAATCATGAGGAAATTCTTTGTAAAAATTGATAAATAGCAATCAAGCCTAAAAAATATGGTTCAAATGGCTCTGTGCACTATGGGACTTAACATGTGAGGTCATCAATCCCCTAGAACTTAGAACTACTTAAACCTAACTAACCTAAGGACATCACACACATCCATGCCCGAGGCAGGATTCGAACCTGCGACCGTAGCAGCAGCGCGGTTCCACACTGAAGCGCCTAGAACCGCTCCGCAACAACGGCCGGAAATCAAGCCTCAGATCATTAGAGCAAGCAATCCACCATGGGTCAATATTGTCGCCGACTCTGTTCACAATTTATTTTAACGAAATGCCTGTTTTGCCAAACGTAGGATTGGCTCAATTTTCAGACAACCACCTTACCTGCAAGTAGTAGAACGACCCATGGGATAAGAGAATGCAAACAAAGCTTTACGCTATAGAAGAACGGGCACGCGAAAACTATCCCAAATCAAACACGTAAGAAACCGACGAAGTGACGCATTGATGTCACAGATTGACACAATTATACACCACCGTCCCGGGCTCTGCTCATAGTTCTATTAGACGACAGACGGATCGCCCTCACGGATGTTTTCTGTCTATATGTTTTTGTCTGTGGTCGAGCCGAGCAGACTAGGGCGGTCTGGAGGGCAGCTACTTTCGGAACAAATTCCTTACTGTGGCAAACCATGATACTCGTGAACACAGCAAGGGTCTTGGTCGCCATTTCGTTACGATGTTGGCACAGCCATTTTTCAGCTGTAGTCATAACATCACGACTGACAACTTCTTCACCTCTGTGAAACTGGCGGATGGGCCGAAACAAAAGGGAACGAATTTAGTTGGCATTCTTCACTCAAAGCGGTTCCTCCTTCGGCGTGAAGCGAACACGAAGTATTGTATGCAAGACATTTGTACAAGCCGAGATACAATCTTCTCACAGTATACCAAGAGTAAAGAAAAAACGATCCTAATAAAGAGAAATATGCATGCTGGATGTAAGGCCAATGACAGTACAGAGAAGAAACTTCCAGAAACTGTGAAGTATTATAACACTACTAAGGGTGCAATCGATGTAGCTGACCAAATAACTATACGTTACAGTGTCCAAGATGGCATCCACGTAAGACTCGTGAATGCCCTTTACAATGCTCAAACAGTTTTTTAGTTTCTTGCCGCTAATAAGATTTCACGGCGAGACATTATCCTCATAGTAGCAGATGAACTAGCTGACCCCAAAAGACATTAGAGAAGAACCAACCACCCATTTCAGTCACTTGGTACCAGTACTGGCCAACCTGGAAATAAAGAGCGTTGTCAAATTCGAATTTCCTGCCAAGAACAAACGGGGAATAAACATCATACATACAATGGGGAGGAGTCGTTGTCGTTCACCATATAGGCTAAACAGACTTTACGATGTCCAAGCTGGCAACCAACAAAGGTTTGTGAATGTCTTTTAAAACGTTCTTCACCCTGCCAAGATCGATGCTCACACAGTCTTTAGTTACTAATCTCTACCAAGATTTCACAGCTAGACTTTAGAGTAACAGATGAGTTTGCTGGCCCCTACAAACTGAAGAGAGAAACCAGGTTCCTACTGCAGGCAGTCGATGCCAGCGCTGGCCAACCTGGAAATAAAAACGTTTTCTCGAATTCAGATTAACAAAGACCGAAAGGGGAACAAAAATTCATGCGTATGTTTAAAATGCAACAAGTATGTGTTCAAATTCAACCAATCCAAAACTCTCGCCGATTTTCTGAACAGTGAGCTTATCCCAGCGTGGGCAATTCTGTCCACTTCTTTGTTCCTAAATATTAATAAATATTTATAATTCTATAGGGAAATTGTTTGTTCTTATGTTTTTGTTTCTTGATTGTAATAAGCAAGAAAACGCGCAAAGCATTTTAGTCACATGCTACATTTTACCATCTATAACAAATATTGGTTACTTACTTTATTTGTCTGTAAAAGTAAACATACTTTTAGGACACATATAAACAGTATGTATCAACGTTTTTATAAACAAAAACCTTGCAACGTTTTTTACTTACTTGTTTTAATTATGTTTGACGAAAGACTGAGAAATTTCTTCAAAAAATTTAAAATAATAATAACAAAGTTAATTTCTGGAAATTTATTTTTCACGTGAACAGTTCACTTTCGAGAGCAAAATTTCCTTTAGTAGCATTCTTCCCGAACATATTGTTAGTATGGTGACAACCAAAACACCATACAGACATCAATAAAAAATGTTGCTACCTACTGTGTGGCAAAAATGACCCATATGATACTTCAAACTGTACAGCAAAGTCAGGTACTTCTGTCGTTAAACAATATGGTTTTGAAATAATACAGGGTGCATCCTCACGTGACATCCAACTGTACCGTTACGAGTTCTGGAGTTGATTTTTATTGCCTACACAAGAATGTGCCGTATCAGAAAGACGTTTTGATTGAGCTCTAGGCAATTATTAGTTAGTTCTAACGAGCAATGTGACTTTTGTTTTCGATGTTTTGCACGTCAGTATTGATCTGCCTTCAAAAAAAGTATTGCCAAATTAACTTTCAGACACTTAAGATGAAATAAGTTCTGTATACATCCTGTCAAATTTATTTCTTGGGGCACAACACGCTCTCAAATTCAACTAATTAGTTGTGTCAAAAGTTAAACCTTTGAAATTTTGCTTCCTCTTGGATAAATTTCTGGGAACACTCATGGCCTTGACACGGCCCCGTAGCGTCAAACTCCGTAGTCATTCGTCGTTGCTACTAACTAGCCCCTCTTGGGCCCTGTATCTTCAGCTTCCATCAGGGCGCTACAGCGACAGTTTCTCTCGCATGTGCTTTGTTTCTCCATAGTATATAAATTAATCTTTGTCTGCAGTTGAAATTCAATGTGACAGTGCAATCCCAACACATCGCGAGACAAAGTTGCAGTTTAGCGTCTTTATAAGTTAAATGAATCTAATAAAACGAAATGAAAATAGTAAATCAACACGCAATTATTTCGTGAAAAGGCATGTGACAGAGATCTACGAATGGGAACTAACGTCACCATGTGTAGCTCTCTGTCGAATCGGCGTTATAAGCACGTCAGACCAGCGCTATGTACCTACAGCTAGGACCCAACTGGTAGAGTAGTATTTTGGTTATTATTTTCTTTTCATTGTCTTGTACTCTTATCTGGTTTTTGCCACCACAATAATTGTGCTTGTTGTTGTTCTTGCGTTTGGAAATTAGTGCACGCCAAGGAGGCGTTTGAGTTATAACAAAAGTGCGTTCAAACTTTACTGCTAGTTCTTTCCTGCCGACCACGGGACACTACAGCATCTAACCGGTCTGCGCATACCAATATATTCCTAAAAATCGGACACGAAAATGTGATTCTCCGTCTCGAGTTCTGTTGATCACAGGGATACCTAGCGAGCATTTGAATACTTATCTGAAAAACGCGCAGACTGTAGGTATCTTACAGTATAGGTTCAAAACGTAAACGTTACATACCTTCTGCGGGCGGGGCTAATTCAGTAAATCAATTGGTTCTTCTGCGTTGGGTTGGTCTAGGATGGACCTTACGCAGCTCCTAAGAGCACCATTTGTTCCTAGGCGGTTCCTGAGGAAACTCCAAAATACCGTGATTTTTGGATATGAAAAGTACGACTTGATGGGATGCCAACTTCTACAGTTTCTATACACCCTTGAAATTTTTGCTGTATGTACTTATCAGATGTTGCCTGAGAACTTCGAAACATATTATCCGATCCAGAGGTTCAAAGTTGCGCCATCTACGCAAAAAAACCGGTTTTAGCCGCTTTCGCGACGTGACCCGTAATTATCCAAACAACCCTCTTTTTGAATATGGCTCAAGTTTTACCTGTACATTGTTTAGACGATCGTCTAGAAACGCCATTTTCCCGTTTTCGAAAATATGTACCTGTTATCAATATACCCCGCGAAAACCATGATGTTTTGGTGTCAAAAGTCCCGGTTGTGGGGATGGCGACTTCGGTAATTTCTGTTCATCGCAAATCGTTGAAATTTTTGTCCTTTGTTTTTAAGATGATGTTTTCAGGCAATTTTGTAACTTTTTTCGATATTTCTATGCTTTACCATGACCCTGAGTTTCAAAGTTACCGTACTTACGCACGTAAAATATGCACGTGATACCCAGTCTGAGGTGTAAATGTACACGTAGCTTTAATTAACGTAGTGAACGCATGGCTAGGGTTTTAGGGTCATAGGAATGGTTCTGAGGCCACCAAATTACGTTTTAGTCAGCATTTTTTGACCAATAAAATTTTATGACCCGTTGTCTCCGTGTAATGGACACTACACAACTATACAAATATGCCGAAAGTGGTGTTCACTGGCATAAAATTGAATAAATGATCTTAACATGCCTGAAAAGAACATTAAATGATAAATTATGTAAAATTGCTAACGCTACAAATTCAGTTATTTATTTCTAATAACATTGTTATTCATTTGAGATACAAATCACAAACTGGGCATTTTGGATGAACTGCGATCGATGTGTAAAGAGTCCAAAGAAAAGAAAAAGGAAGCAAATGGTTTCGTGTTAACCTTGAATTATGCCTGTGGCTGTGGTCTTGTTGTTCGTATGTGTCGAAGTATATGAACGTGTAGAGGTATGTAAATAAACTATCAAAACTTTACACAGGTATGGAATTCGTTTTATATAAGCAACACACCCTGCTGTAAAAGGGAAAAGAAGGGAACCAACGGAAAAATGCTCCTGTCGCAGCACAAACCATGTTAATATATTCCTCTTTGAAAGACTGACAGAAAATTTGGAAACCAGCTGTCTCAATCCTTATGTCATCTTATTTACCAAAAATTTTGACATGTGACGCGAAGATATTCGCGTTTTTTTTTTTTTTTTTTTTTTTTTTTTTGAGCTGAAAGAGAGTAGTAGTGAGTCAGTGGCGGTAAATGGGAGAGGAGAAACAATGGCCGTGAAAGAGAGATGAGACAGTGCCAGTGGGAGAGAATAGGGAGGAGACAGAGATAGTGGGAGACCGAGTGGAAGAGGAAGAGAGATGGATGAAGAAAAAAATGGTTCAAATGGCTCTGAGCACTATGGGACTTAACGTCTTAGTTCATCAGTCCCCTAGAACTTAGAACTACTTACACCTAACTAACCTAAGGACATCACACACATCCATGCCCGAGGCAGGATTCGAACCTCCGACCGTAGCAGTCCCGCGGTTCCGGACTGAGCGCCTAGAACCGCACGGCCAGCGCGGCCGGCGATGGATGAAGACTTGGCAGTGGCAGCCCAGGAGAGAGGCATTCATGTTCGGTCAGTGAGAGCCAGTGGCAGTAAAAGAGAAAGAGGGTTGAATGGAGATGGAACCGGAGGGCGCAAAGGAGAGAGGAGAAAGGGGTAATGAAAAATACAGATGAGTGGAGGATATACGTAACTCCAACCAGCAGACAGGCGAACATTAATACATAGGTAAAGGGTAGGGAAGATTGTGGACCGACATTCTAACACATAGCTATAGGGGAAGTAATAGGTTGGAACGCCCAAAATTTTTGAGCTGCCCGAGGTATGGAGGGGACAACGGAAGTGGTACAAAAATATATAACGAGACAGTATAAGAGACAGAGGATAGAGTGGCAGTGGGATACATTGTAAGACAATGGCAGAAAAAGGAGAAGCTGGGAGAGAGACATATATAGGAAGTGCAACAAAGAGGGAAATGCTAAGTACGAAGGCTTGAATACAAAGAGAGACTGCGTAAAAAGATTCAGAATGTACTGCGCATGCCAAAAGTTCTGGTGCGGAAGGATGAATGACGATAGGGACACCTGGGTCTCGTATTTCCAGTCAGTGTTTTAAAGAGGGATATATTCCACTTTTTTGGGCTCCAACGGGAACATTTTTCTGCTGGTACCCATTACATACCAGAGTGAGAATAGAAACATTTAAATCAAAACATGATCAATCCAGGTGCAAGAAGTGTCAAAGTTCTGAACTACTGTCATACGTCACCTTGGCATGTGCAACGCGGAAATAATCATCTCCCTAAGGACTGCACAGCGCTGCGAAAGCTACTTGCGAAAACTGCGGCCCGGACCACTCAGCTTCGTCTCGTAGATGTACCAATCGTTACTGAAAAGACGGAACCTAAAGATCGCTATCCAACCGACATATGGAACAGAAGCAAAGAGACTAATACCATAATAACCAACAGAAACTACAGAGAATTTACCACGAAGCAAAAAAGGATGGCAACAGAACAACGAAAAACAAGAAATGCGTTGAGAAGACGACGCCAAGAAAACGTATGCAGAGACGATGTCACTAGAAACGAGGCAGATACGGGACACTAACACCAAACTTAATGTCAGCCCGGACAGGAACTTGGCAGCTGAAGAATTTCAAGTAATTTTTCACCTGATTGCCAATATACTGCTGGGAGAGCATCTAGACTCGAAACGAACATCTTGGAATTCCATAAATATCAACCGCAAGAGCCAGCAGCGTCTAGGACCGAAAGAGGAATTGAATTCGTTAGTGCATGGACCAAGAGAGGCAATATGTACACCAAATTTTATGAACCAAAGACCACATGACCTACATATCGCGGTGATTAAAAAAATCAGTTCGAATCACGAGTACGCACGATAAACTATCTCACGTTTAACGGCATGCCTGTGCTTGGCGTATTGAAGGAAGTAAAATAGAAACCCTAGTTGGTACAAGAACAATGAACAGGGAAGGGTTTGAAAGATGTAAGTAACAACATTCCACCTACCTAAAGCGGGAACTCTGTAGAAGAAATAGACTTTGCAGTCTCAAAGTGCGCAGCTACACAGATCTTCGTCCCGGAACGTCTATTTGATACGTTCTCATCTTTTCTAAGTAAACTAAAAGTTCAATGGAACATCTAGGGAAGAAGACAGCAACGGTACAGAAAACCGAACGAAGTCAAAGAAATGTAGAAATTCTTCCAATCCATATGTGGCATATAGAAAACCTGTGCTTAACTGTATTGGTTAAAAACAGTCTTGGTTGCAATCGTAGTTTCTTATTTTTCAACGACGCGTTTCGCCTTATTTAGGCATCTTCAGGTTATCTTAATTTGGTATTTCTTAGAAGAATCCTTTAGTCAGTGGAGCCAAAGGGCATCGTCGAATATATCAGGCCAACATCGCCTTCGTTAAACTCAGTAGAAACTTTTTTAGATGGACGTGAGTGACACCAATATCTGCATAACGCGTTCCCGTTCACAGGAGCGAGTAACAGAATAACATGGGGGCTCAGATAGTAAACGTCGTTGACAAATAAAAAACTACTATACCAACCAAGACTGTTTTTAACCAATACTCAAAGAAATGTATCAAATTTTTCGGGTTCTACACAAAAGGGTAGTAGAATGGAGAGAGGGAACTAAAACGTTCAAATACGTCCTTAGTACCAAAGAAGAGTCGAAGTTAGTTACTAATTTTCGCCAGAGGAGACGAAGAAAAAGAGCTATCACTCGGCGAGGTTGGCTCAAATTTGACCCATTGCGCCGAGCGGAATTACATGAACCGTACGAGAGTAAAATAACTTCACCACAACGCCAAGGCTAAGGCATCGCACGAAATGGGGCAACAGATTAGCTATGTATAGAGGAATTCAGAAACGCTTCTTTAAAGAGAAGACCAACAGTAATCAACCCCGCCCATTTAAGATAGTTGTTACTAATATAACCCCAGCGCAGAAAGGATCACAAATAACAAGACTAACGAACAGCTAATTAGTTAATGAATATATTTCGGGGAAATAGAGAACAGTTAGAACCATGCCCAACAAATAAGATCAGGCTCAAGAGAAACTTAGCAATCCTAAACTAAGGAATATCACGCTCTAATAACAACAAATATGCGGGAATTGTAATAAGTAAAGGATTTAAATATACCACACATGTATAAGAACGAAAGTAAAATACAATTAACATGACACCTTCTACACCAGTAAAGACTTGTACCATCCTACAGAGTTAAAGCCTTACAGTCCTACAATAAGCCCAACAATCTTACATCTAGCGACATCATAGAGACCATTCCGCACTTCGAATACTAAAACCTGACAACCCCAAAAGGATAAATGCTAGAGGTGGTGCCTAGGAGCCCTCAGTTCGACGATAACTAGGGGCCTCCGCCAAAAACTGGGAGAGAAATATCTTGCCGGAAAGAGAGATCATGTGAAAAGACTTTTCAACAACATAGACGCAAAATGTGGCGTTGTACTTCAGAGCCACTACCCTAGAAATGGCACAAGTACAAAGTACCAAGGGCTTATATCGCAGCCAAACAGAAAGCTCCTGATTAGGCAAGTTAAAACACTTTAACAAACAACTGACAGCATAAATAGGACAATTCAGCAAAAATGGAGAACCCCCCCCTAACAACCAAAGGGTCAAAATGGCTAAAGCTCTTGTGGAAGCTACACTTACTAAGTAAGCTGTCACCCTCCCAGAACAAACTGCCAAAGGCGAAGAGCCTTGAAACACGACACACACAAACACACACTGTAATCAGCCAATCCTTCCTACTTGCTGCTATTGTCCACATTAGTCTTTTATGAAGATTTGAGGGGAGCGAAGATTACAATTAATTTTCTTGTTTACTTACCTTTTCACGTAGAATTGGCTCCAGTTCTTCTTGTCTAGGGTCTGATTTTTGAAGCTGAAATTCTCACTATTTAGGTGTTCATGGTTGAACTGATCTAAATATATTTGAAGATTGTTGTTGCAGAATTTTTGTTGCTACGTTAATATACACTCCTGGAAATGGAAAAAAGAACACATTGACACCGGTGTGTCAGACCCACCATACATGCTCCGGACACTGCGAGAGGGCTGTACAAGCAATGATCACACGCACGGCACAGCGGACACACCAGGAACCGCGGTGTTGGCCGTCGAATGGCGCTAGCTGCGCAGCATTTGTGCACCGCCGCCGTCAGTGTCAGCCAGTTTGCCGTGGCATACGGAGCTCCATCGCAGTCTTTAACACTGGTAGCATGCCGCGACAGCGTGGACGTGAACCGTATGTGCAGTTGACGGACTTTGAGCGAGGGCGTATAGTGGGCATGCGGGAGGCCGGGTGGACGTACCGCCGAATTGCTCAACACGTGGGGCGTGAGGTCTCCACAGTACATCGATGTTGTCGCCAGTGGTCGGCGGAAGGTGCACGTGCCCGTCGACCTGGGACCGGACCGCAGCGACGCACGGATGCACGCCAAGACCGTAGGATCCTACGCAGTGCCGTAGGGGACCGCACCGCCACTTCCCAGCAAATTAGGGACACTGTTGCTCCTGGGGTATCGGCGAGGACCATTCGCAACCGTCTCCATGAAGCTGGGCTGCGGTCCCGCACACCGTTAGGCCGTCTTCCGCTCACGCCCCAACATCGTGCAGCCCGCCTCCAGTGGTGTCGCGACAGGCGTGAATGCAGGGACGAATGGAGACGTGTCGTCTTCAGCGATGAGAGTCGCTTCTGCCTTGGTGCCAATGATGGTCGTATGCGTGTTTGGCGCCGTGCAGGTGAGCGCCACAATCAGGACTGCATACGACTGAGGCACACAGGGCCAACACCCGGCATCATGGTGTGGGGAGCGATCTCCTACACTGGCCGTACACCACTGGTGATCGTCGAGGGGACACTGAATAGTGCACGGTACATCCAAACCGTCATCGAACCCATCGTTCTACCATTCCTAGACCGGCAAGGGAACTTGCTGTTCCAACAGGACGATGCGCGTCCGCATGTATCCCGTGCCACCCAACGTGCTCTAGAAGGTGTAAGTCAACTACCCTGGCCAGCAAGATCTCCGGATCTGTCCCCCATTGAGCATGTTTGGGACTGGATGAAGCGTCGTCTCACGCGGTCTGCACGTCCAGCACGAACGCTGGTCCAACTGAGGTGCCAGGTGGAAATGGCATGGCAAGCCGTTCCACAGGACTACATCCAGCATCTCTACGATCGTCTCCATGGGAGAATAGCAGCCTGCATTGCTGTGAAAGGTGGATATACACTGTACTAGTGCCGACATTGTGCATGCTCTGTTGCCTGTGACTGTGTGCCTGTGGTTCTGTCAGTGTGATCATGTGATGTATCTGACCCCAGGCATGTGTCAATAGAGTTTCCCCTTCCTGGGACAATGAATTCACGGTGTTCTTATTTCAATTTCCAGGAGTGTATTTTGTCACATTTTAGTATATCATACAGTCTTTCGAATTTTCACTTTAAAAAAGTCGAATTACATTGTTCGCACAAAATACAAAAAAATACGTCCGCTCACATCAGACGCATGCATACTACTGACTCACTCAGCGGAAATAACAGCGTTGCAAAGGGTTTACAACTTTTCTTGACAAATGAATTTCTATTAGATTCGATTATTATTTCATAAATGAATCCAGGAATAAACATGTTAAACAGTACTAGATTGCTTAATTAATAATAGAGATTTTAAGTGTGCCACATAATTTGTAATTTAAAATGTTTCTAAAAAAACTAATTTTAACTGTACATTCACAACTAGAAATTATCGATCATATCAAAAAAAAAAATAAAGCAGTTCCTTTTCATAAATTTTTTATTGTGTTTTCAGAAAAATAGCTGAGATAATGTTGTCCTGTCCAAAATTCGAAAAATAATACTGGTATCGACAATTACTGTTGAGGAAAAGTAATGCTAGAGGAGGATGTCCCTTTACTACAACACACACACACACACACACACACACACACACACACACACACACGCAATGGCAGAAATGATTTCTGCGAGTTGTGGCAAACAACATTCTAAATGTTCTACTTTTGAAATATGGCGTCCTGACGAATGGATGACGCGGCTGCAGACCAGATAGAATGCAGGGTGGGGTAAATAAAAGTGGCCAAGACGAGTGAATACGACTGGATGTGAATGTGTGAATATAACCACACCCCGTGTCATGCACACCACTTGTACACCCGCCACGCGATCCACACCGGTTCAGAGTGTAGGGAGCGCAGTGTCATTTGAGTGGAGCAGTGCAAACGGGACAAAGGCACTCACAATGGAGCAACAGGTGTTCGTTGCGTTAAGTTACCTGGCAACAAAGTCGTGCAAATTATGTAATCAATTGTTTGTTGAGAAGTTTAATGGTGTCAAATTGCCAGTAAAGAGCGCCATGCAACGTTAGTCCGAAAATGGCGGCAGACAGGATCTGTTTTGAACAAGTCAAAGAACATTCTGAAACGTGACCACACACCAGAAAGTCTGGCTCCAGTTAGCCAGAAACTGCTATAGACTCATACCAAATCAACCTGACACCTGTCGCTAGAGATCAGCATATCACTCCGAACACCTGGACCTGCATATGTATCCATCCCTACCGAGTGTCTGTTGTTAGTGCATTGAAACCAGCAGATGCTCCTTAGCGCCCCCTGTTTTATCAGTGGCTGTTCACTGAGATAACAATGAATGGCTTGGGCGTGGATCTGTTCTTTATTTCTGATGAAGCCTGTTTTCACCCGAGTGGTTATGTCAGCTGACGGAGTCACAGGCACTAGGCAGTGGAGAATTCGGATAACCTCCATGAAACAACATTGCTTGATAAGAAGGTTAGGTTTTGATGTGCAGTGTGCACGCCACGTTATTGGTCCCATCTTCTTTCATCAGACGCTGATTTCGGCGTGTTACATTGCCAACTTTTTGATACCATCTGAGACAGCACTGACGCAGGAGTAAAAGACCTACCGTTATTTCCAACAGGATGGAGCAACTGCTCATACAACCGGCCGAACATTGGAACGTATTTACACGATCTCCATGCCTGACAGTGTTATTAACAGAGGTCCATCTGGACGCATCCCTTGCTGGCCATCCAGGCCACCTGATCTGTCGGTGTGCAATTGCTTTGTGTGGGGAGCCCTTAAATCTATGGTGCATCACAACAGCCCTCATAGTCTTCAAGAACTGCAGCACAATATTTCGAATGGGACTGCAGATATTCCAACAGTCAAGCTCTGATTCGCCATCAGCAGCTTGCTGACCAGGGCCTAGTAGTGCCAGTAGATGTGTAAGACGTGTATATTTCTATTGTCTATTGTCAGACCACAACTTATGAAAGATGTTTATATTTTATTAATAGGATTAAGAAGGAATAATTAATATTTGTCATTTTGGAAATAATTGTGGTATCAGGGAATGTCTACATCAATGTATTGTTGGCGGGAGAGACCACACATTGATATAATTTTAAAAATAGGCGGGAAAGACCGCATATGGATACATTTTAAGAAAAGAGCAGGGAAGACCGCGCACTGATACATTTTGTAATGGCAGCAGGGATTGTCTGCACCAGAAAGCATTCTTGGCGGGAGATACCGCACTTTAGCATTCGTAGAAAGTCAGTAGTAAGCGAGATGTGAAGCAAGTCGGTAGCAGGTCTGAAGCGAGAGGTTGAGAGGAGCGGTGTGCCTGCCAGCCACCAGCTATGATTCACAAGAGATTATAAACGGATGCACAGAGACATCAGCTAACTATTATCATAAGAGGAACTAATATTAATGAATAATTTTTGTTTTGAGGAACTCAAGAATAGTGAAGGTATGTTTGCGCAATGTTGTAAGATTAATGTAAAAAGTAAGTCCCATTCGAATGTTTCTAAAATCATTTCATTACCAACCGTAAATATTTGAAGAATCGTTTTCAGAATATAATTAATTTTTTGCCAGAATATTGCATTACTGGTTATAATCCATCCCAAAAACCATCAACGTAAAACTTTACAAAATTTTATTGTTGTCAAGAAAAAGTTTAACTATGAATTACGTAACCTCAATCAAATTAATTAAATAATAACGTCAGCTTTGCTATTAAAGAATAACGTCAACTGTGGTAATAAATACAGCCACCAATTATTACAGCCCACCAGCAGCTAATAGAGTATAGTAAAACAGAGTAACTATATTCATGTCGCAGTTCGATGTAGTAGTCAGATGGCGATCCAGTAACAGTAAAAAAGGTAAGGAACAGTTTTGGGTTTTTGCAGGTAGCGACTGAGGGCCACGACGACGACACATTCTACGTTTCGTCGAAATAATCAGAAAATCACTTTTAATAAGTAGCATTTAAATTTGAATCCGAAGATTGCACTTATTATTATTGAGAAAGAGAATTAATTTCAAAGGGAAGATTTCATTTGTTATTATTAAGCACTAGATAGTATCGAAGGAAATTGACGGATATCCGAAATGTGAAATAATTTGGGTGAAGGTCACGGTTAAAGCAGGCTCAGACATGGTAATTGGATGTCTCTATAGACCCCCTGGCTCAGCAGCTGTTGTGGCTGAGCACCTGAAGGATAATTTGGAGAATATTGCGAGTAGATTTCCCCACCATATTATAGTTCTGGGTGGAGATTTTAATTTGTCGGATATAGACTGGGAGACCCAAACGTTCATAATGGGTGGCAGGGACGAAGAATCCAGTGAAATTTTTTAAAGTGCTTTATCTGAAAACTGCCTTGAGCAGTTAAACAGAGAACCGACTCGTGGCGATAACGTATTAGGCCTTCTGGTGACAAACAGACCCGAACTATTTGAAACAGTTAACGCAGAACAGGGAATCAGCGATCATAAAGCGGTTACTGCATCGATGATTTCAGCCGTAAATAGAAATATTAGAAAGGGTAGTAAGATATTTCTGTTTAGTAAAAGTGACAAAAAGCAGATTACAGAGTACCTGATGGCTCAACACAAAAGTTTTGCCTCAAGTATAGACAGTGTTGAGGATCAGTGGACAAAGTTCAAAACCATCGTACAATATGCGTTAGATGAGTATGTGCCAAGTAAGATCGTAAGAGATGGAAAAGAGCCACCGTGGTACAACAACCGAGGTAGAAAACTGCTGCGGAAGCAAAGGGAACTTCAGAGCAAACATAAACATAGCCAAAGCCTTTCAGACAAACAAAAATTACGCGAAGCGAAATGTAGGGTGAGGAGGACTATGCTAGAGGCGTTCAATGAATTCGCGAAAGTAAAGTACTGACTTGGCAGAAAATCCTAAGAAAATGTCCAGACGCTCTGTGACCAAAATTGTACTGAAACAGAGGATGACAGACTAAAGGCCGAAATACTAAATGTCTTTTTCCAAAGCTGTTTCACAGAGGAAGACTGCACTGTAGTTCCTTCTCTAGATTGTCGCACAGATGACAAAATAGTAGATATCAAAATAGACGACAGAGGGACAGAGAAACCATTAAAATCGTTCAAGAGAGGAAAGGCCGCTGGACCTGATGGAATACCAGTTCCATTTTACACAGAGTACGCGAAGGAACTTGCCCCCCTTCTTGCAGCGGTGTACCGTAGGTCTCTAGAAGAGCGTAGCGCTCCAAAGGATTGGAAAAGGGCACAGGTCATCCCCGTTTTCAAGAAGGGACGTCGAACAGATGTGCAGAACTAAAGACCTATGTCTCTAACGCCGATCAGTTGTAGAATTTTGGAACACGTATTATGTTCGAGTATAATGACTTTTCTAGAGACTAGAAAACTACTCTGTAGGAATCAGCATGGGTTTCGTAAAAGACGGTCGTGTGAAACCCAGCTCGCGCTATTCGTCCACGAGACTCAGAGGGCCATAGACACGGGTTCACAAGTAGATGCCGTGTTTCTTGAGTTCCTCAAGGCGTTCGATACAGTTCCCCACAGTCGTTTAATGATCAAAGTAAGAGCATATGGACTATCAGACCAATTGTGTGATTGGATTGAAGAGTTCCAAGATAACAGAATGCAGCATGTCATTCTCAATGGAGAGAAGTCTTCCGAAGTAAGACTGATTTCAGGTGTGCCGCAGGGGAGTGTCATAGGACCGTTGCTATTCACAATATACATAAATGACCTTGTGGATGACATCGGAAGTTCAATGAGGCTCTTTGCAGATGATGCTGTGGTGTATCGAGAGGTTGTAACAATGGAAAATTGTACTGAAATGCAGGAGGATCTGCAGCTAATTGACGCATGGTGCAGGGAATGGCAATTGAGTCTCAATGTAGACAAGCGTAATGTGCTGCGAATACGTAGAAAGAAAGATCCCTTATCATTTAGCTACAATATAGCAGGTCAGCAACTGGAAGCAGTTAATTCCATAAATTATCTGGGAGTACGCATTAGGAGTGATTCAAAATGGAATGATCATATAAAGTTGATCGTTGATAAAGCTGATGCCAGACTGAGATTCATTGGAAGAATCCTAAGGAAACGCAATCCGAAAACAAAGGAAGTAGGTTACAGTACGCTGGTTCGCCCACTGCTTGAATACTGCTCAGCAGTGTGGGATCCGTACCAGATAGGGCTGATAGAAGAGATAGAGAAGATCCAACGGTGAGCAGCGCGCTTCGTTACAGGATCATTTAGTAACCGCGAAAGCGTTACGGAGATGATAGATAAACTCCAGTGGAAGACTCTGCAGGAGAGACGCTCAGTAGCTCGGTACGGGCTTTAGTTAAGCAGTAGTTCGAGAACATACCTTCACCGAAGAGTCAAACAGTATATTGCTCCCTCCTACGTATATCTCGCGAAGAGACCATGAGGATAAAATCAGAGAAATTAGAGCCCACACAGAAGCACACCGACAATCTTTCTTTCCACGAATAATACGAGATTGGAATAGAAGGGAGAACCGATAGAGATTATCAAGGTACCCTGCGCCACACACCGTCAGGTGGCTTGCGGAGTATGGATGAAACGTAGATGTAGATAGAAATTCTAAGGGAAGGTTTCAAAGGATATTGTAGAAGGCAAGGTTGCGTAACAAAGCAGATATAGAGGAGACGGGAAGGTTTAAGATGAATGGTGGTCACTTTCAACTTCTGCTGTTATCGTGCTAGTTCTATATTTCCTTTCTTCTGCTATGTTTCTTTGTACCCTGGAGCTGTGTTCTCCGGGACACTTTTATCTGTCCCACCCTGTATAATCCGTCACAATGATGACTTGCCACTAATGTTTCAGAAGGCGATGTCTCCAATAATTCTTGTTCAACATTTTTTTCTGAGAAATATTAGAGTATAAGGAACATAATTCCCGGCAACATTGATGCACGTCGCCAGAATAATCAGAGAGGTTCTGCCAAATAGCTTTCCGAATTCTCAAACGCTTCTAGAAATGACTGTACATGATTGCAATAAGTCGTACGTTCAGGAAGATCTTGCAGAACGTGGACGATCACGTGACTTTAGCAAACGGCATAACTCGTGTCTGGCTTCTCACCTTGCTGACGGGAAATTACAGCGTTCCTCCAGTGCAGTTGCGTTCTGTCACTGACCTATACTGAAGGCAGATGAAAGCCTATTCCAGGATAGTGCAGTAACTGAATTACAAGTAGTTTTCCTTCGATTCCCCGCACCTGCTACTAAGCGACACAGGCTAGAGACGGGCGAGCTGTTACTGAACTGCTTCAAAGAGCCAGATCCGTGTAAGATCTAAGGAGTGAGTGGTCGGTGACTCAGAATGAAACAGCGGTAACTGCTCTGATCGGATATCTGTCTAGGGAGGCATTAGTGAGAAGAACGGAGATTCTGTCTCAGTTTGCTGCAACTGCACCCCATATCACATGCTGAGGGAATTGTTTCTGAACCCATGACACGAACAGAAAATGTAGAAAGGTAAGTTCTACAAAACGCTGCATTAGTGCAGAAAACACTTCGCAGTTTACACTTCATGTAAACGGTAACTGTTGGCAATGTACCACAGTGGTGTAGAGGAAGCCGAAAAGCAGCAATTTGATATGAGTCACTTGTGGTCTATAAAATCGAAAAAGACCGTAAATTGACATACATACTAAGACACAGCACGTGCACGTCATGCAGGACTTTCAATATTCTCTTTCTCTGTTTGCGCAAATTTTTAGTCCTAAAGAAGAAATGAAAAGGATGTTTTTACAGGAAATTATTAACTGGGATAATTTTTGCCAGCTGCTGTATTATTCATGTTATTCGAGAAACGTACATAAATTACAAGTGCACACCACCCCAACACTCATTCCTCACTGGTCAATATTTCTAGTATGCTATTGATGTGTGATGTCCTTAGGTTACTTAGCTTTATGTAGTTCTACGTTCTAGGGGACTGATGCCCTCAGATGTTAAGGTGATTATTTCCCATATTCGACCTTCCTTTGTCGTCATTGACTGAGCTATTTCAGCAACAGCTTAGTCATGCACTGTCAGACTGTAAAATGGACGTTTGTGTAAATTTTACCTCATAATGTGGAACTTTTGGCAACATAATATTAACATTTAAACCGTTATGTTTGTCTGTCCTTAATATGAAACTACTGTACTTGGAAGGATATAAGTTTATTCTGAACTCTAAATGTAATTAGTTTCTGCATAACATTTACAAACGTCTTTTCTTCTTTCATTACTCTCATGGAAAAGTTTAAAGTAACGGTGTTAACGAAATAGTTGACTAAGCCTGTGGCATAATAGCCCAGTCAATACGGACCAGAAATGCTCGAATACTGTGAATAATTCGTGTAGTCTCACATTTGTACATAGTAAAGCCAAACTCAGAAGAAGAGGCACTGAGTCAAGAAAGCACACTGCAAGCTAAATCATAGCAGAGAGGACAGAGTGACTCCATAGTTGCTTTGTAGTCAACTCCATGTGATGAGCCTGTGATCAGAACCTCCCGGCATGGGGAGGCAATTGAATATCAATGTAGACAAGTGTAATGTGCTGCGAATACATAGAAACAAAGATCCCTTATCATTTAGCTTCAATATAGCAGGTCAGCAAATGGAAACAGTTAATTCCATAAATTATCTGGGAGTACGCATTAGGAGTGATTTAAAATGGAATGATCATATAAAGCTGATCGTCGGTAAAGTAGATGCCAGACTGAGATTCATTGGAAGAATCCTAAGGAAATGCAATTCGAAAACAAAGGAAGTAGGTAACAGTACGCTGGTTCGCCCACTGCATGAATACTGCTCAGCAGTGTGGGATCCGTACCAGATAGGGTTGATAGAAGAGATAGAGAAGATCCAACGGTGAGCAGCGCGCTTCGTTACAGGATCATTTAGTAATCGCGAAAGCGTTACGGAGATGATAGACAAACTCCAGTGGAAGACTCTGCAGGAGAGACCCTCAGTAGCTCGTTTCGGGCTTTTGTTGAAGTTTCGAGAACATACCTTCACCGAAGAGTCAAGCAGTATATTGCTCCCTCCTACGTATATCTCGCGAAGAGACCATGAGGATAAAATCAGAGAGAATAGAGCCCACACAGAGGCATACCGACAATACTTCTTTCCACGAACAATACGAGACTGGAATAGAAGGGAGAACCGATAGAGGTTATCAAGGTACCCTCCGCCACACAGCGTCAGGTGGCTTGCGGAGTATGGATGTAGATGTAGATGGGGTGTTGGCTCGCAGTTGGGATTACTGAGCGTGTGGGATTGGCTGGCAATCAAGATCACCCAGCGTATTGGATTGGCTGGCTGTCGGGATCACCCAGAGCATGGATTGGCTGGTGAATGGTATCTCCTCATGCATGGGATTAACTTTTGATCGGCATCGTCCAGCATGTTGGATCGGCTGGTGATGGGGAGCAACCTGTGTGTGGCATCGACTGGCGATCAGGATTGCGTGGCGACTGGGATAGCTCAGAATGTGGCATTGGCTGGTGACCGAGGCCAGCTGCTGAGCCGTAGGGAGCAGTCGCTTTGCAATCCATTGCATGCAAGTGTCAATTAATGACAGCTGCTTGTGTGACTCACGTGGTTATCAAAGACATATTCTGAATATGATGCAATGCCAAAAGGTTATAAGGAAAAGCTCATTCAATAGTATCGAGACATTCATTGGGCTTCTGAAATTTGTGATTTTCTTTCCCAATCAAATCTGAAATACAGGTTGTAAATGATAACTGTCTACTATGTACCACAACACACAATCTGTACCTGAACGATAACAATGGTGATGTTACTGATGACAGTGCTAAAGCAGAGTTACTTGAAACGATTTTTCGAATTTCTTTACGGAACAAGACGTAGTGAATATTTAGGAATTCGATTCAGGAACAACTGCCAGCCAACGTGAGAGAGTTTAGAATTAGGTATCCTCGGTTTAGCAAAGCATCTTAAATCACTTAAAAAAAGCAAAGCCTCCGGTCCTGACAGTATAGCAGCCGGGTTCCCCTCTATGCTGATGCAATAGCTCCATATTTAGAAGTTATATGCAACCGATCCCTCATAGAATGATCCGTACCTAGGGACTGCAAAGTTGCACAAGTCACACCGACACACAAGAAAGGAAATAGGAATAATGTCCCTCGATAAGCCAGTGAAAGTTGTTAAATGGACAAGACAATTACATGACAGTTACAGAGCTTCATAAATAAATGTCTCCGGCGCATGAGGAATATCTGGTGCCCTGAAAATGTGGAACGCTAAAAGAAAACAAATCAGATACTTTTAGAAGACCAGATACGTGAGAGACAGTGGAGATGGCTGGGGCACAGGCGGAGAAAGCCAGACGGGCAATACAGAAGAAGGCTTTAGAATGGAATCCACAGGGAACAAGGAAGAGAGGCAGGTCCAGAGGTACATGGGAGAAGACGGCGGAAAAGGAATCAAGGAGAGTTGACTTGATTTCTCTGAAAGTGAGATAAATGGTCAAAAATACAGACGGATGGCGAGTTCTCCTGCTATCCTCAGCTCCCATAGATGCTACAACTTACAAAAATAACGAGAAGCATCTTTCAGTGGATGGAGCAGTTGGACCAGCATCATAAGGAATGATCTAGCTTAATGTACCTGATTTGTGAGTGAATGGGACAGTTCATAAGGAGTATTTTGTAAATTTCTTACGAGTGAGTTCAGCACAAACTCACATACAGAAAAACACACAAACTAATGGAAATAGTATGTTGTTCATCTGTGGAAAAGCTATCCATTATGTCTTACTTATGTTCGTCGGTGAATACTGGCTCGCTTGTATTCACTTTGTGCTAAATAAAGTAAGCTGTCAGTTTGTAAAATATTAAAGTAAATAAGAGATTCAGTGTGAAGGAAATGATGTGTTAAGTATTTGATTATCATTCGCGATGAATACTGAGGACGTGACATCGATTTACAGACGTAAAAAGTTTATTATTCTCTTATTAGTCAGTCATTTCTCAACACGTCGAGGGCACTGTGTCCAATTAGACTGACCACGTCCTCTTTTTCGCCGCCAAACGATCCAAACAAAAGAAAGAAGGAAATTCGGCCTGCCTGAAGTTTTTCGCTTTACATCAATTAACTCCAACTCGTAAACGCGCCATCCAAACTTGTCGATATGCATTTGCAGTTGACCTCGCTCCGTAAATGTTGCGTCCGTCGAAGTAACGAGATTGTTAACGACCCATCGACAAAGTTAGCTGCCGCTGCAATGCGTTCACGTGAGCGTAATAATGAAGCTGTACGGCGTGCCAGGGGCGGTATCTGAAGCTCCTGCTATCGTACTATCTTCTCTCTCTCTCTCTCTCTCACACACACACACACACCTTCTCGCTCCATGTCTTTCTTACTCTTTGCGTCTCTCTCTCTCTCTCTCTCTCTCTCTTTCACACACACACACTCCTTCTCGCTCCATGTCACTCTTACTCTCTGCGTCTCTCTCTCTCTCTCTCTCTCTATCTCTCTGCTCTCTGTCTCTCTCATTCTCTGTTCCTCACACACAAGCACGCTTACTCTCGCACACATACACTCACACACAGATGCCACGCCCTGACTCGCTTCCTCGGGGCGACGGGGCAAGTAATCACGATCAGGAACTAAATTTAATTGGATCGCAGCCGCCTCGGATGCGTAGCGCTACCTGTTAACACGCACCTACCTGCTTGCCGACGCCTGCGGCATACTTGGTGCGCTTCTGGCTGTGACACTCGCTGTCAGTTCCTGCATCCACAAATCAGACGTTTCAGAAAACCTTCCCGATAAGTGGGATGCTTATGATGATAACCGAAGTTAGCATACAAACGCACAATAATATCTACCTGTAACTGCGAAATTACTTTCTGTCACCATATGTTCTTCATGTGTGAAGGAAAACAAAGCTTGATCTTGCAGTGGGTAAGAAAAATCTTTCTTTTTTTGTTTTAGCAAACTGTGCTCGAAACCTCCTGTATACCGATATTCAAAAATATGACGTTCTGAACCATCAAAGCACATATCTTCCCTTTTGTACTCAGGCCTAGATAGGTTTTCATCCTCTATTTTCCCTGATCTCCAGTTCCGAGATGTTGTCAATTTCAGATCTTGTTTTACCTGGCTGACGTACTGCAGTCTCACTCTTTCGCATGCATTCTTTCCAGCCATTTATTTCTCATTTCTTTTCACCTTTATTGTACTCCACAACGATCTTTCCTCACGTATGTTGTTGAAGACTTTTTCAGTGGTCATTCTATCTGTCCAAGGAATTCGAAGGACTCTTCTCCAACATCATGTCTCAAAAAGATTGCTCTTCTTCAGTTTTGGTTCACCTACTGCTCATTTTTCTGAGCCGTAGCCTTTAGGGCAACTGACCAAACAAAACGTTTTATTCACTTTTTCCTGGTGTTTAAACTATAGCGGCCGTCACGAAAACAGGCCCCTCAAGATCATCTCACTGCCCTACAGCATTGCCAGTTAGTGATAATTTCAAACGTTGTTAAAAGTTCAGAAAAATGTTAGACATCTCTATTTGTGGTCTAGAATATGGTGAAGTACTTTAGAAAACAAAATTCTTGACAGATGCTATGAAAAGAAAGAACCAAAAACTAGTAGTGAAAGAAATTTTGAAGAAAAATGTCTTTTTACTTCAGCCTGTGGAAAAAAACAGAACCAAAGATGTATCTGGAAGGATGAACATTCTCAATGATTATAGATGTTAGTGATACATATTTTATTGTGAAAATATAAAAGTATTCCCAGGTAAAAAGTAAAATACCGTAAGAGGCATGAAACTGTTGCGCCTATTTAAAGAAAAACATCGTCGCTGCTGCATTTGCGTTCCATTGGACCTTGTAGAAACTTCCAGCGAGAATGTTGTTAAGAAAATTATGAAGTTAATTATGGTATCTTCTGAAACGTCATTACTGTATCGTGTCACGTATGAACACATTTTATTTACGAGAGAATACTTTTATGCAGCCGTCATGATTTTAATTCCGACGGCTCGTTTTAACAAGACCTTGAAAGGTGGCTACACTGAGCCACTGCGCCAGAGATTGCGCCAAAGAGTACTATTAAGCCGCCTCTACAGTGCTAGGAGAGAGCTCGTAGAAGTTAGTGCCTGTTGAGAGCTCGTAGAAGTCAGTGCCTGTTAAGAACTCGTAGAGTCAGTGCTAGGAGAGAGCTCGTAGAAGACAGTGCCTGTTGAGAGCTCGTAGAAGTCAGTGCCTGTTAAGAACTCGTAGAAGTCAGTGCGTGGGCAGAGCTCGTAGAAGACAGTTCGTGCCGAGATGTGCTAGTGGGCACTGCTTGTCGTGAAGTCGGAGTGAGATGTGATAGTGGAGAGTGTTGTTCCATGTTTTATGCAGTTATTTGATGGGAGAGATAGCAGATGTTATTCTAATGGAAATACTGTAACGATCAGAGTGCTTTTCCTCAATATATATGAAGGTAAAATATTGCGTGTTTTTTCATTATTTCCATGTTTTAAATAATGCGTCATGACAGGTTCAGTCAACAAAGCATCTGGCTTGTGTTCTTGTATTAGAGTGTAATTCTGGTTTTCTTGAGTAATTATGGTATTTCTATTTCCTTTAGTTACTTCTGTATAAATGGTATTTAAAATTCTTGTCTTGTTGAAGAAGAACCGTGCCAGATGTGCGTTGAGTCATACTACCACATATAGAACAGCTACCCCTGTGCTTTGGTTTAGTAGGTTTTATAGTTGCTGGGGACTTAATTAATTAATTGTGTTAATGAAAATTCTCATTTCATTTTTTGTTGTTGTTCTTGCAGTCAGATAGCGTAATAATAATAGTCAGGGCCAACCGATTACGAGACACTGCGTAATCGGACATACAGCTAAAAATAAAAAGTATTTTCAATCTTATATTTAATTAAGCCCCCATGCACGTGGCGACCGCTGCTTCGGATCATCCCTTGGATTCTTCTGATTGTAAAAATAGTAGACGGTAGTACTGTTGTAGTAATTTGTTTAGTAATTATAGTTTATATTGCATGTGTAGATTTGGTAATTGGCATTCTTCTAATGGTATTTTTCAAAATTTAATTTTTTATTGTCTTGTCTATGGGTTTGACGATTTAGTGCAATTATTTCAATTGTTCGATTAATCGTGTTTGAGGGAAACTTTTCATGTAAATGGTATTGTTGGAGATGAAGAGTCATTGTGTGTAATTTTCGTACAGTGACGAATTTTTTTTATGTTTTGTAAATGATTACGTGATCAATGAAAACGGCGAAAATGATGGATAGTGAGAATAACGGAATTGTTAACATGGCGAACTCGCCAACAGAGGAAAACAGTGTCATGAATAATGAAGTGGAAAACAATGTAATAAGTCGGGAAAATAGTCCGGAACCATTTCAAAATTTTTCTCAATCAGATAATTCACAGAATCCGAGATTAACGATAGAAGATTCTGGAATAGTATCGAACACAGATAGCTTTACAGCTATGACGAAGGAAACTGGTTTTGCGGGAAATGTTAGGGGCGAAAATAATTTTGAAACAGTTACTATGGGGCAGTTGATGAGTGCTATATTAAAAATGGAAACACGGTTTGGATCTGAGTTAAAAACACAAATGGGAACAATGGAGCAGTTAGGATCTGAATTAAAAACAGAGATAGGAACAATTAAAACTGAGATGGGAACAATTAAAACTGATATGGGAACAATGGAAACACGGTTAGGATCTGAATTAAAAACAGAGATAGGAACAATTAAAACAGAGATGGGAACTTTGGAAACACGGTTAGATTCACGAATTGGGACATGTTTCAAAAATATGAAAGATGAATTAAAGAAAGAAATCAGAGAAGAAGTACAACCGATTCTGAATTCTCACAGTAATAGATTAATTGCAGTAGAGATTAGACAAAGGGAACAGGATAGAGAACAGGAAGAAAGAGATCGCGTGATAGTACAGAAATTTTCAGAGTTAAATTTACAACATGCAAAAGATAAGGAAGAAATATTTGAGAGAATCGAGGAATCCGTACCGAATGACAGATTAAATAACCTAACACAACAGTATGAACAATTAACTACTAAATGTGTTAATACTGAAACCCGAGTCGCGACACTTACGGAAGTCGTAAATAAACAGAAAGAACAAATAGGTGATTTATCAGAAAGAGTTGAGGAGATTTCAGACAAATTGACAAATCTTAGTTTACATGGGGACAGAGATTCGGATGATACAGTTCCATTACCATTTGCAGAAACCGAAGAGTATCAGAACATAAATAAACATGTTGAAAATCAGGGAAAATTTAATGAACGCGTTAAAAGGGAAGTTGAGGCATTACGAAAGCAAGTCAAACAGATCGAAGGCGAAATTGTAGGAAAAGACAGCAAAAGAAATTTGGAATCACAGATATCAGAGGGGTTTGAAGAAAATAATTTGTTTCATTTACGGGATGCAACAAGAGAGCGCCAGGCGCGCGAACTTGACAATAATCGACATTGGGACTGGGACAGACGCGGTAGGTCTTTGTCACCACGAGGCGAAAGTTTTGACTATAAACACTTTTTGACTGTCCGGAAATTTAAGATCTTCTGTAATTCTAAGGATGACATACATTCATGTTCATGGCTAGATCAATTTATGTACGCACTTCCGCCAAAGTTGCCATTAAGTCACAAACTGGAAATTATGTGCGGCTATTAAAGTCCTCAGGGGATTCACTACTCTAAGTGAATATGTGCCGTAGCGAGCATAGGGCCCCGAGCTGTAGTGGTGCTATTTCTCTTTTAGTTTTCTGTACCGCTGCCTACTCTTTTACTATTCTTTGCATCTGTCAAAAACAACTCTTCTACTATCAATCTATCTAGAGAGTAAGTAAACAATAACCGGATATGACTGTTTTACCCAAAAGTGACTTTGGAATTTACCGTTTGGACTTACTGTACCTTCAGCAGCATTCATTCGCAGCTTAAACGAAATTTCCAAAATTTTTGTGGAATGATATACTTTTGAAAAACTAACAGCTAGATGTAAACATGCGGAGAGTACAAGGATACCACGCTGTGTTTTGGCGGCGGTACATACTCAAAGCAACAGTCAAGTCTGCGCGGCGCACAAGGCAGTCGTTGACCGCGAACAGTTGCTTCCTACGTCACGCGCCTACAGCTGATCGAGCGCTCAGTGCGAATGCACTGACAGCTGTAAACAAATACACAGTTTAATTTCTCCGGTTAAATTCAGTATAAAGCTATAGTGACTTGATGAATTATGTTATTAATATTCAGTATTTTTCAGGATACGGTTCTATAAAATATTTAAGAACTTCAGGTAAATTCTGTGCGTGTCCGACGTTAAGACGACTTGCTATCGAGAAAATTTCAGGAAAAATGTCATTTCGAAGAAGAAAGTAATAAACTAAAAAGGTAACTGTTAATTGAGTTCCTTTTTCAGGTAACATATTTCCACTTAGGTACGTACTTTAGACGTAATTTGCTGCTCGCGATTACGTGATTCATACTTTGTGCTAATTTCATGTTCTATGAATTTACGTGTGAAGCGACGTGCTTGCGTACATTTGCTGATTTTGTCAATGTTTTATTAATGAACAGGGTTGTAATTTGTATATATTATGCATCGCTTAGCTGCACTGCTTTTTCACTGATGTCATATTTTTTAATTATGTGCCTGCTGTGCTTATTTATTTAAATTATAATTGTCACCTGATTAATTGTGCTGATGTGGTTAGGTATGTAAGTTATACTTTGTGATTTATCTGCTTGCGCCTTCATGTTTACTTATTAGGATGACATATGAACATTTATTTGCTTATGCTGATATGATGCTAATGACATGTTTACTGCTTTGCGTATGGATTGCATATTTATACATATCTGTTGTTGTCATAATTACTCTTTAATTTGGTGTATAGAAATGCTGATATACTGTGTACAAACAGAGAGTTTAGGTCACACTATTGGATTAATTATAGATTGTTCGCTTGGCAGAGCCTCGTTGTAAGGATTGTGCTGCATCCACTTTTTGACATTCTGTTCTCTACTGGTATATTTACTCGCTATTGCTTGTTTTGCTTACGCTCAGTGCCTTATATTTTTAAGATAAGAAAATGAACTGCTATAATTCGACGAACGACATTGGTACAAAGAACTTCATAGAAGTCACATGAGCTGGAGGTTTTATGGAAGCTGTATAACTTTATGCTAATAGGAAGGAAGCTAACGACATGACATACCATTACTAGGTTTAGACCATTGACAGTTATTACACTGCATTTTTCGTGAGCAATTGAAATAGGAAGTGACACTTGATACAAGAAATACTCCACATGCTTGCTTCTGCCATAATTCTTGAAGTGGTGTACACACTGTGAAATATTATGATCATTGACACTCCGTAATCGTACTTAATTACTGAGAGTTATTCGAACTAAGTCTGTTAGAGGTCATGTATGCATTTCTTTGTTTATAATTCATAATGAGTAGAAGATTTGGGTCAGACGGATTACACAGAGGTTGTGTGTTGACAATGTGTCTTCAGATTGTATGGGATGATGAACTGAAGTTTGCACTAGGATTTTATCTGTACTTGTTCGAGGAGACTGGCTAGAGGAAAGAGTTGTGTTGGAAGTGAGATGATATTGGTAATAAGGTTTATATGTATCGACGCATTGAAGAGGTATTATTGAGGTATTATTGAGATTGTGTGAAGTTGATGATTATTGGAGTTTTGGAGGATAAGAGGTAAAGTAGATTGTGTGAAGTTGATGATTATTGGAGTTTTGGTGAATAAGAGGTAAAGTAAGTGAGGAGCATATATTGGTAATAAGGTTTATATGTATCGACGTATTAAAGAGGTATTATTGAGGTATAGAGATTATATGAAGTTGATGATTATTGGAGTTTTTGTGGACAAGAGGTAAGGTAAATGATATTGATGATAAGAGTTATATGTATCGACGTAAGAAGTATTAGTGAAGTATTGAGATTATGTGATGCTGATGATTATTGGAGTTTTGGTGTATAAGAGGTAAAGTAAGTGAGGAGCATATTTTTTTTTGTTGGTCTTAATGGAACAAGGAGGATGAAGATAGCAGACTAGAACACTAAAGTAGAAGGAAGATAGTCTATACACACACTTTGTTAAATCACTAAGCAGTATATACTTTTTTTTGAAGAGAGGAAGTATTTGCATATCTTGGCTCACTGACAGTTGTTCAACAACAGTACATTTGATCTGGCTTGGCAAACATTGGTCTTGACATGATGACTATGACGTTGACCTAACTATTATTGACTGTTATACATTGCTGCCACTACTACTTGATACACATGATGAACATCAGATTTTGACAGAATTACATTTACACAGTTAACACTATTCAATTACACAGTAGTACTTAATGTGGATGAAAGATGAATGAGTGTGTTTTCCTTTCCTAATCCTACCCACCTATCTCGTGAATATTATTGTATTTGTTTGTAGTGGCTTGCACTGACACCCATAAATATTATAGGTTTACTGATATTTGTGTATTTGTAATAGTTAATATGACAATTATCTGACATCTTTTGTGTGTTTATTAAAATTTGTATGTTTAGTGTAAGAGCATTGTAAAAGCATTTGTATGTGTTTTCAAACTATTGTTCATGCCTGAACTGTCAGATTAGTGAAGGTGAATATTATGGACTGTTACCTGCACTTTTTAACGTAATGTGTGACACTTAGGAATGATTAATTTCTGCTGATGAACTGAGTGATCAGTGATAGTGAATATTATGGACTGTTACTTGTACCTTTTGTACATGATTGGTGCCACTAGGACATGTTTAATTTCTGCTGATGAACTGTGTGATCAGTGATAGTGAATATCATGGACTGCTCTCTGCACCTGCTCAACATTACTGGGTGCACAGATGGAGCTACTTCTATGGAAATGATGTCACTTGTTGCTGTCTGCACCTGCTCAGTATTGCTGGGTGCCACTAATGGAACTACTTCTACTGAAATGATGTCACTTGTTGGTGTCTGCACCTGCTCTCATCATTGCTAGGTGCAACTGATGGACTACTTCTACTTAAATGATGTCACTTGTTGGTGTCTGCACCTGCTCTCAACTTTACTGGGTGCAACTGATGGACTGTTTCTACTGAAATGATGTCACTTGTTGGTGTCTGCACCTGCTCAACATTGCTGGGTGCAACTGATGGAACTGCTTCTACTGAAATGAAGTCACTTGTTGCTCTCTGCACCTGCTCAACATTGCTGGGTGCAACTGATGAACTGTTTCTACTGAAATGAAATCACTTGTTGCTGTCTGCACCTGCTCAACATTGCTGGGTGCAACTGATGAACTGTTTCTACTGAAATGAAGTCACTTGTTCCTGTCTGCACCTACTCAACATTGCTGGGTGCCTCTGATGGATTGCTTCTACTGAACTAATGTGACTTGTTGCTGGATGTACCTGCTAAACTTTACTGGGTGCCACTGATGGACCGCTTCTACTGAAATGATGTCACATGTTGGTGTCTTTTTTTGTATAAACTAATCATTGAAGGCATTTTATGTAAACATTTGTATAAACTGATTTTTTTATGCATTGTGTAAACTATTATGTAAAGCCACATGTATGAAAAGAATTTGTATTGCCTACTGTGTTTTATATATTAGATTATTGAAAGGTCAGTGCAAAGCCAAAATTTTAACTAATTATGTGATATTTAGGTATTAATATTATCTTTTATTTTTGTCTGTATTTTTCTGGACGAATTTGTTGGTATTTTCACCACCAATGCTGGCAACAATACCATCAAATTCTGGCCTGTGGAGGAGGGGCATATGAAAGGTGGCTACACTGAGCCACTGCGCCAGAGATTGCGCCAAAGAGTACTATTAAGCCGCCTCTACAGTGCTAGGAGAGAGCTCGTAGAAGTTAGTGCCTGTTGAGAGCTCGTAGAAGTCAGTGCCTGTTAAGAACTCGTAGAGTCAGTGCTAGGAGAGAGCTCGTAGAAGACAGTGCCTGCTGAGAGCTCGTAGAAGTCAGTGCCTGTTAAGAACTCGTAGAAGTCAGTGCGTGGGCAGAGCTCGTAGAAGACAGTTCGTGCCGAGATGTGCTAGTGGGCACTGCTTGTCGTGAAGTCGGAGTGAGATGTGATAGTGGAGAGTGTTGTTCCATGTTTTATGCAGTTATTTGATGGGAGAGATAGCAGATGTTATTCTAATGGAAATACTGTAACGATCAGAGTGCTTTTCCTCAATATATATGAAGGTAAAATATTGCGTGTTTTTTCATTATTTCCATGTTTTAAATAATGCGTCATGACAGGTTCAGTCAACAAAGCATCTGGCTTGTGTTCTTGTATTAGAGTGTAATTCTGGTTTTCTTGAGTAATTATGGTATTTCTATTTCCTTTAGTTACTTCTGTATAAATGGTATTTAAAATTCTTGTCTTGTTGAAGAAGAACCGTGCCAGATGTGCGTTGAGTCATACTACCACATATAGAACAGCTACCCCTGTGCTTTGGTTTAGTAGGTTTTATAGTTGCTGGGGACTTAATTAATTAATTGTGTTAATGAAAATTCTCATTTCATTTTTTGTTGTTGTTCTTGCAGTCAGATAGCGTAATAATAATAGTCAGGGCCAACCGATTACGAGACACTGCGTAATCGGACATACAGCTAAAAATAAAAAGTATTTTCAATCTTATATTTAATTAAGCCCCCATGCAACCTAGAATATTCCCTACCTCCAGAAAATAGTTTATTTCCAATTCTTACTGACCCTTCGTCACCGCACACATGAACCAAACCGCAGATACATGCTATACAAAAGTATTTTGAGGCCACTATCTCCGTTGCAGTCGAGGTTAGATTAGATTAGATTAACTTTCATTCCAATTGATCCGTAGTGAGGAGGTCCTCCAGGATGTAGAACACGTCAGAAAAACAACATTACATGACAAATATTTACAACTCAAACAAATAAGCTAATGTACCATTCCACAGGTCCCGAGTGGCATGGTCGTCATTTTTTAGTGAACGCTATATGAAAGAATGATTTTACAAATACTAATGCACTGAATTTAAAATAAAAAAGTTTTTTATTTATTTATACGTTAATAAACATGTAATACAACTACTAAAATCTTATTTACAATGAACACATTACTGCACTGAACTGGTGCAGAAGTTAGATTGTACTTACACACACACACACACACACACACACACACACACACACACTTATTTACAATGAACACATTACTGCACTGAAATTGTGCAAAAGGTATATACAAATCAGTTTGTTCTACTGAGAAATTCGTCAATGGAATAGGAGTTGGCCACCAATAAATCCTTCAGGCTTCTCTTAAACTGAATTTCATTGGTTATTAAGCTTTTTATGGCTGCTGGTAAGTTATTGAAAATACATTTTCGAGTGTGCTTTTGTGAAGTACTGCACGTAGTAAGTGCATTTTACACAAAGTTTCGGTCTTGCTGCTACAATTGCTCTGCGTTCCATTAAAAGTCTTTGTCCCCTCATTATACTTTCTGAATCAAAAACCGAGCGAGAGGAGAAGAAAAATAACGGAGGTGTCTGAGCCAGAATAATTAATTTCACGTACGCTCAGTATTTTTCTAGCCGTCCGCTTCTCTTCTCTGTCGTAGTATCGAAACTTAGTTCCGCGCAGGAACTTTTTGTGAAAATCGTCGAATTCCATAATTTCCGTTTTAATTTATATCCTTTTCTTGTAGAATTCAAACACGTGCTCACGTCTAGAGATTCTGCCGATGTTATTGCACTGCTAATACGCACGACAGTCGGTTCGAATATACCATAAGTTTTTGTTTTCATTTCGTCAACTTGAGCAAGATTTATATTATTCCAGAGTCCGCGCGTTTAGAGGCGCCATGTCACGGATTGCTCGGCTCCTCCCACCGGAGGTTCGAGTCCTCCCTCGGGCATAGGTGTGTGTGTGTGTTGTTCTTAGCATAAGTTAGTTTTTTGTTAGTTTAAGTAGTGTGTAAGTCCAGGGACCGATGACGTCAGCAGATTGGTCCCTTAGCAATTCACATACATTTTTTTTTAGGCTTCTTCACTGTTGGCCAGATCAGTAAAAAAAATCTTCAGTAAGTTTGATATGACAATTTCAGATTGTTTTCGAGTGCCTTTTCGGCCTTTACGCTCACCAGCTGGAGCAGCACTATACGTAGCCTGTTGCTCGTGCATTTTGCTCCCTACCAAACACGTCAAGGCACCGCATGCGTGCCCACTGTGTGGGTGGCCCGGAGCTCGAACACGCACATAAATAATCTGAAATTTTTAGTTTGATAAAAACAAAATAAAATAAATATTTCTCACTTGCCTTTATCAAAAAGCAGTGAAATATTAAAGCAGTGACATGGAAGTTAAAATTTATGATCTCTAAAACAAATCTGTTTGTTTCTGATGCCTTTGTGCAAAGGTAACCAAGCAAGGCACCCCCCACCCCCCTTTCCTTCCTTGCTCTTTTCTCTGGTCAAGTTAAAGGCACTCCTCAGAATAACAATCGCACTATACTGTGAATGGGATTCCATCTTCTCGGATTGCTTTCATGTTGCCTTACAAGTGACACGCTAGAATACCCCCACTCCATTCGTCAAAAATTGTTTTAAAATATCTGCTCGTTAATATTGAGCAATAATAACGAACAGATACGAGATTCAAGGAAGCCGATTGTTACAGATAACCTTAATAGTTATTTTCTTAAACGTAACAGCATTGTGTTTTAAAATTTCAGTGAAAGTATTTTCACGCAATATGGACTGTTGTCGTTTTCTTTGTTGAGACAATGGCTTGGGAGGGCGCTGGAGCTTATATTGTAGACTGAAGCGGTGTAACCGCATTAATAGCTAGTACAAAGAAGAGGGTCGACTGACTAGATACATGGAGCAAAAGCTCTCCGCTGGGCAAAAATTCAAAAGTTGTTCGGTTACCGGACGCGCGTGGAAATCTGAAGCACAATACTGAATATTGCTTCTACTCATACTTTCGAATATGAACAGTTTCCCAGTTCGTCTTCGAGACAGCAGTCTATAAAATCCCTTCGTTATACATATCTCTATTTGGCCACTCAAGGTTCCGTAAAAATAATATTGACATCTAAGTAAATGGTACATAGTGAACAAGCTGTTGTTTTGAAAAACCAAGTAGAGAAATGTGAATTCATTTTCCAGGTAGCACTGCAATCAAAACTTTGCAATTTAGGCAATTCAGCATCTCAAACTATGCAATCGGAAAATGAGCTTGATAAAGTGTCTTCTCTTGTTCAGATGAATTTGATAATTTATTTTGGTATCGACATATTTTTTAACGATCAGTGTCATCGGCTACATCTTTGACCAAGAGATCGGAGATTTTAATGGCTTGTGGACATCACTGTAGGCAAAAACGACCAGATTTGAGGATATACGTAATGTTAACCATTCCTTAAAAATTATTTTCCCAAAATCTATAAATTGTGCTACCGACGAAGAGATTCTCAATGCAGTAGTAATTTTTTTAACATTCAGTGTCATTGGCTACATCTTTGAGCAAGAAATCAGAGATTTTAATGGCTTTTGGACATCACTGTAGGCAAAAAAGACCAGATTTGAGGATATACGTAATGTTAACCATTCCTTCAAAATTATTTTCCCAAAATCTATAAATTGTGCTTCCGACGAAGAGATTCTGAATGCAGTAGTAATTTTTCAAAATTAAAATGAGATGATTTATTCAGTAGATTCCCAGACCAGAAAAGCTATGGAAAGAGATATAGTCCCATTAACCTCGGTAGTTGATTAAAAAAATTATTAGTAACAGAATTGTAGCTGTAGCGTTTCAGATTGATGCACAAAATTTTACAAGTTTTTAACTATTCCTGTTGCTGTTTCTTCGGCTGAGCCCTTAATTTTGAAGCTCATACTTATTAAGAACTATGAGTGGAACTCTATGATCCCAGACAGAGTTAATGAACTCAGCCTCCACATTATCCAAAGTGATATATTGATGGCAGTGGAACAGTGAGTACCTACCATCACAGAAGCTACATCGCATGGTCCAGTTTCACTAGAGGTCAAGGACGGTACAGTGAGGATTGTAAATACGTATCAATGAAACAACAGGTACAGCTATATGCCTACGCTTCTTAATACTGACTGTCACTCACTGTAATGTGTATCATTTTTAATAACATTTGTCGGTATTAATAATTTCTGTTTAATACTTTTAATACATTAAACAAATGATCTCTTTATTTATATTACACGGGATATTACAACACTCTCAATTAAATTTCTGTTTCTACCTGCTGAAAGGTGCGTTAATTAATGATAGGTTATAAATTTTGTGTTAGGAGTTCAGGCTTTTTATTTTTGCTGGCGGGCCCGTATCGCGTACGTTACGCCTCTGGGTCTGGGTACATTTGAAGCCGAGTTTGATCTCATTTCTGATGCTTTTGAGTTAGCTGTGTTACTGACTGAGCTAGGAGAGTCGCAACGTATGCATATAATAACGGTATATTTTACTTTATCCCAGCACCGAACTTTATGACACACACTGTGTTCATAAGTATTGCATATAGAAGGTAATGATTTTAAAACTGTCGATACTCCCCAGAAAACGTATAATACATTCCGCCAATGATACCCACAGAAATTTTGGAAAGTCGGCGCCCAATGCGCCGTTCCACGTAAGACTGGAGACAGACATGAACACACTATATGTCATTTAGGTGCCCAACATTCAGTTCTGTTAAGAGTATACCCGTGGCAACAAAGCTATGAGGCTGGTGAACCAGCACTTTGTGCCAGTGGACTATAGGGAGAGAGCGTGACCTTCAGATGTCTAATTTCGTGACAGCCACCATAATATTTTTTCCATGTTAGTAGATTCTTCTTTTTGTGGTGATTCATTAATAATATTTCCGTTATTTTTGTCGTCTGGTCGATATAACATCATCGGAAAAAGTATTATATTCCAACTGAAATTTAAAATGACTTTTCGATTGACTACAAAATATACTTTCTTCCAGGAGTGCTAGTTCTGCAAGGTTCGCAGGAGAGCTTCTGTGATGTTTGGAAGGTAGGAGACGAGATACTGGCAGAAGTAAAGCTGTGAGGATAGGGCGTGAGTTGTGCTTGTGTAGCTCAGTTGGTAGAGCACTTGCCCGCCAAAGGCAAAGGTCCCGAGTTCGAGTCTCAGTCCGGCACGAAGTGTTAATCTGCTAGGAAGTTTCAATGAATATGGTGATGTGGAACTAGTTTACAATAAACAATATTTGATGGTTTATGGTGTTGGTTTTAACCCGCGATTGCTCGCATGTATTGATGTCACACACCTACGGTGCCAGATATTATCTAACAAAGATAACTTTTACATTTTTTAGTTGTAAGCTGCATAAAAAGCTACTTGTATCAAGTAAGCTTCTTCTTCATTATTCCTAACACATTATAAATACGAGTGACCATTAAAGGAAAAATGTGTACTGCTGAACTGAAAATACTTCCATGCACAATCGTTAGAAAGAGTTATGCATTACATTCGTAACATCTCTTCTTCCGATGCTTCAACATAATCACAGTAAATGATTAACTAAGGTTCCTCATTCTACCTAACAAAGATAACGTTTACATTTTTTAGTTGTAAGCTGCATAAAAAGCTACTTGTATCAAGTAAGTTTCTTCTTCATTATTCCTAACACATTATAAATACGAGTGACCATTAAAGGAAAAATGTGTACTGCTGAACTGAAAATACTTCCATACACAATCGTTAGAAACAGTTGTGCATTACATTCGTAACATCTCTCCTTTCGATGCTTCAACATAATCACAGTAAATGATTAAATAAGGTTCCACATTCTTTTAACGTTTTCTCTTCCGTAGGCGATAATTCTCCAGCGTCTTTCTGCGGGTAGTCTCGAGCACTCTGTGAATAAGCTGCTGGCATCCTGTCTAATAATTCTTCGTTCGAGCACTGTCCAGTATAGTCAATTACAGTGTCTGAAAAAAGTAGTTTCCAACAGTGCGTAACTGCTTTCGAATTTTTGCTTTTTCCCTTTTGCAGTTGGAAATTGTATAAAACAGTTTTGGAGAGCAGTTCTTCCTGAAGGGGATTTATTGTTGAAAAATTTCGTTTTCCATCCCTTCGATAAGCGTCACGGTTTGTAGAAGTTGGGGTTACTATGGACGCAATGTCAGAATCTCTGTCCGACTGTTCTGTTGCTGTGTGTCGATCTCTTCATATTTAGATTGTGTGTCGGCACCCGAAGACAAGCCCTCTGTTTGGACATTCTCGACTTGCTCGTCCTCTGGCCATATCAGCAGCTATTCATCTGACAATGATTACTTTCACGTAAAATCTTATATATTTTCGCACCGCCGCGCGGGATTAGCCGAGCGGTCTCAGGCGCTGCAGTCATGGACTGCGCGGCTGGTCCCGGCGGAGGTTCGAGTCCTTCCTCGAGCATGGGTGTGTGTGTTTGTCCTTAGGATAATTTAGGTTAAGTAGTGTGTAAGCTTAGGAACTGATGACCTTAGCAGTTAAGTCCCATAAGACTTCACACACATTTGAACATTTTGCACATATTTCCACAGCAGACAGAGTATGTCATATGACCCGCCAGGTTAGCCGAGAACGATAATGCACTGCTTCCTGGACTCGGGTAGGCGCACCGGCCCCGGATCAAATCCGCCCGGCGGCTTACTGTCGTCGGTCGGTGTGCAAGCCAGCCTGAATGTGGTTTTTAGGCGGTTTTCCACATTCTGCTAGGTGAATACTGGGCTGGTCCCCACGTTCCGCCTCAGTTTCTCGACTCACAGACATCTGAACATGCTCCCACTATTCCATTAATTACACTCGACTCAGACAGCTGGGGTACACTAATTCCATCCTGGGGAGTACGGGGTGGCGGCAGCAAGGGCATCCGGCCACCCCTTCATCCTAACCTTGCCAAATCCGTTCCTAACAGTGCCAACCCTGCGTCAGCGCGGGACATGGCACCAGTGAAAGAAAGAATGAAAGAAAGACAGAGCACGTCATGTACTTGGTGTACGCAACTCCTTTACTCAATACGTAAAACTCAGTAAAAAATCTCAGTCTGCTTATAAAAGACGTAATACACGCACAATACCTCCACGAGGAAAAATTAACCCAGTCGCATGTTACTAACGCAAAGAAACAGACTAAGACAGAAGCAAGGCGCGGTTTTAGGAATACAGAAGACATTGTTCCATAATAACTCGTTTGTTTTGGACAACGTCGTTCTTCGTATATTTTTAAATATGGAGCTCCGCAGCAGACCACCCTTACGTGTTCACATGTTGACCCAACGACATCGTCAATTACGAGTGCAGTGAGCACGGGACCATTGGCATCGATCGCCGATCAATGGAAACGTGTCTACTCTTCTAGTGAACCACACTTCTGCTACACTAGGTCACTGGTCGTCTCCACGAACTTCCTCATCCAGGTGAACGGCGGTTCGAAACGTGCAGCGCGCGACGGCCGCATGCTGGTGGGAGCAGTATTGTGCTATAGAATACTCCTGTCCTTGCGTGGGACCTGTGATAGTAAACAAAGACAGGCTGACAGTTGCGAACCATCTGCATCCCTTTATGGTTGATGTCTTGCCCGATGGCGATATCATATTGAGCCGTGCACAGCTTGTGTTCATGCCATTTATGGTTTGTCATCTTCTATTACGGTACTGCCGCCTCGTTTTCTTATTCCATTTACTGGCGTCACTAACTTCCTGCCTTACTTGCCCTTGACCGGCAGCAGCAGCACGTATGGATAAGTGCACTGTCGTACCATGTCTGGAGCGACCGATAGTATTTCCGGGTCGTCGTGTGTCTGCCAGTCAGTTCGGGACGGACCAGCAGTGCAGTCGGGAAGAAGCAGCAGTGAAGTCGGGGACGGAGCGCCGGCGAGGCGCCGACAGCCAGTGCTAGCCGACCGCTGGAGACACACATTGAAGCATCCCCAACTCTCTTGTGGTTCCCTTTTTAGGTACTCCACGTCGACGTCTGCTCGTAAATACGTATCGTCGGTGGGTTTTCCGGCTTTACTTCCAGACGTGACAGCCACGACTCTCCGATGAGGTGCGGGCCTTGTGTTTTGCTATTACTGCGAGTCTTGTAAATATCGCTTTTATTTAGTAATTTGCCCGGCTGAAACTCTCCCATTTTATGATTACGGCAGCCAGCGCCACCTTTCGGAGGGAGTGGGGACGTCAAAGAGTCACAAAAGTACATATTAAGCAGTCCGTAAAACACGTAAACGTTCACTTCAGTTAGCGTGTTAGTTAATGCCTACGCTTTCCGCTAGATGGTACTGACTTACTGTTGAATAGCTTTGGTTCCGTAAAACCTTCACTGATTAGTACTAGGTAAATGAAATAAGTACAACACTCTTGTATTTCACTTTCACTATATATTCAAGGATTAAGATGGCGATGGATGATGGTCTATTTAAAAGGGTCCTAGCCTGGAGGAATCTAAATAGTCCGCAAATGCCGATATGCACGCGCTCTACGTCCAGATTCGCAACTAACGGTACACGACACTTTCAGAAGTCCACACGCTAATATCTGAATACCGGTACCTCTGGATTCACTCGTATCAGCAGGTAATTTGAGTTTCTGTCGTCTGTATGTCCGTAAAGTTCCAATCTAGCACAAAAGTCCTAAAATCCGCTTAATACTCCGTTGCTACCAACAGTCAGAGATCGTACACTACATCACTTTTAATCTCCGTAATATTCTAACAGTTTATCGTGAATCTTAACACGATAAAGTCCAATCTAATTATTGTCTCGCTGACTGACACGGGTTCCCCGACCTTTAACGGAAGAATCGAGGAAAAAAGGCGGCAATAATGACGATCAGGCTTTTTATAGGTTTTTAATCACAAGAGTTTAACGTCACTGCCTTCTCCATGACGGAGCTTCCGTGGCTTTGCTGTACTTAGACTTTAAACTACAGGGCTATTACAAATGATTGAAGCGATTTCATTAATTCACTGTAGCTCCATTCATTGACATATGGTCACGACACACTACAGATGGGTAGAAAAACTCATAAAGTTTTGTTCGGCTGAAGCCGCACTTCAGAGCCAGTGAGACAAAATGGCGACAGGAGCCGAGAAAGCGTATGTCGTGCTTGAAATGCACTCACATCAGTCGGTCATAACAGTGCAACGACACTTCAGGACGAAGTTCAACAAAGATCCACCAACTGCTAACTCCATTCGGCGATGGTATGCGCAGTTTAAAGCTTCTGGATGCCTCTGTAAGGGGAAATCAACGGGTCGGCCTGCAGTGAGAGAACAAGCGGTTGAACGCGTGAAGGCAAGTTTCACGCGTAGCCCGCGGAAGTCGACGAATAAAGCAAGCAGGGAGCTAAACGTACCACAGCCGACGGTTTGAAAAATCTTACGGAAAAGGCTAAAGCAGAAGTCTTACCGTTTACAATTGCTACAAGCCCTGACACCCGATGACACAGTCAAACGCTTTGAATTTCCAGCGCGGTTGCAACAGCTCATGGAAGAGGATGCGTTCAGTGCGAAACTTGTTTTCAGTGATGAAGCAACATTTTTTCTTAATGGTGAAGTGAACAGACACAATGTGCGAATCTGAGCGGTAGAGAATCCTCACGCATTCGTGCAGCAAATTCGCAATTCACCAAAAGTTAACGTGTTTTGTGCAATCTCACGGTTTAAAGTTTACGGCCCCTTTTTCTTCTGCGAAAAAAACGTTACAGGACACGTGTATCTGGACATGCTGGAAAATTGGCTCATGCCACAACTGGAGACCGACAGCGCCGACTTCGTCTTTCAACAGGATGGTGCTCCACCGCACTTCCATCACGATGTTCGGCATTTCTTAAACAGGAGATTGGAAAACCGATGGATCGGTCGTGGTGGAGATCATGATCAGCAATTCATGCCATGGCCTCCACGCTCTCCAGACGTAACCCCATGCGATTTCTTTCTGTGGGGTTATGTGAAAGATTCAGTGTTTAAACCTTCTCTACCAAGAAACGTGCCAGAACTGCGAGCTCGCATCAACGATGCTTTCGAACTCATTGATGGGGACATGCTGCGCCGAGTGTGGGAGGAACTTGATTATCGGCTTGATGTCTGCCGAATCACTAAAGGGGCACATATCGAACATTTGTGAATGCCTAAAAAAACTTTTTGAGTTTTTGTATGTGTGTGCAAAGCATTGTGAAAATATCTCAAATAATAAAGCTATTGTAGAGCTGTGAAATCGCTTCAATCATTTGTAATAACCCTGTACTTTAAACTACTGTAATTTTGATCTGCAGTTACCGAACTCTGATTCTACACTATTTTCGCCTCTAAAAATTCTATTCTTAATTTTAAATTATTCTTTCTATAGCTGTTATCACTGTAAAGTGAACCGAGGTGTTACAACATGAACTGTCCGACAGAGGGAGATTGGAGCGGGACGACCGTTGGTTGGCCGTTCGGCTGGTCGTCTCATCGGCCGAGGTATATTTGGTCCTTTCGTCGTTTCCGGGCCTGGGCAGTCGGTCGATTGGCGTGGAGCAGCAAGGAAGTCTCCGTAGCACGTAGTCCGGCCGGGGCTGCTGGCAGTGTGCATGTGGGGCTGGAGTGCGAGGTGCTGCTTGCGAGTGCTACGAAGTTCGTCGCCCACCGATCTTGGGCATGAAAGTTGAGTCCTCACTTAACCTGCTATCGAGCCTCAACTGTTTACATTTCTTCATTTGATCCTGGTTGTCGCTTTTGGAACATTCTCGCGAGCAACAATGTGTGTGAATTCAAGTCGCCTAAGATTGCAGTCCTCTTCCTGTGGCGTTTAACTTAACCCTTTCAGACCTGGTGGTCACAATTGTGTACATAAAGTTTGTTCACTAATATTTTGCTTACAAGAAATGTCAGGTGCATCCAAACCCACTGTGCACATTTGTGTGTTTCTTTTAGCCATGCTCCAGCAGCTGCTGCTGTCTTGTGAGCAGTCTCTGAACCACATAGTAAAATATACTCTCTGGTGTTCTCTCTCTTTGGGAAGCCATTACTCCTTGACTTTATTGCTATAATAGTCACATTGTGGGTTTTGCTTATGAATGTTTTGAGTGGTTTCCTTCATTTGGAAACATTAGACCTTCTTTCAGTGGAATTTTCAGCAATTTCATTCAGTTCATATTTGTGTTATGTATCAGGTAAGATTAATGTACACATTTGTGTACAACATGTCCTTAATGGTGCAAAATAGGAAAAATAACCTAAAATGTCTCAACTATATTTGCATGCCTATGGTAGTTACGTGTGGTAATTTTCCATTAATTTCAGTACCAGCAGCAAGGAGGAGAATAAGTGACTTGTACATATGATTTTATTTTATATTGCTGGCTTTTGACTTACAAATATGGATACGGAATATCTTTTTGTGGAGAAAGATTGGGACTTGATTATGGACATAATTGAAAAGGGTGGCGTTTCTGACATTAGTTTGAGTGGAGATGAGGATGACAGTGTACCACTTATTGAAATGCAAGCTCCACAAATAGTAAAATGTGTTGGAGCAAATAAAGTGGGCGTGAATGATGCGTGTAGAGACACCATATCTGAAGATGAACATGATGGATAGGTGGTGGATGCTGAAATGAACTTTTTATGCAATGAAAACAACCCAGAAATGAATAACCTGTGTGACAACATAATGGTGACACCTAAAGAAAACATAAAATGGAAACGAAGGCCTCTAAGTACCATTGCATAAACATACAAAGCTCCAAATTTTGAAGAATCTCTCTTGTGTTCTCCAATGCAATAATTCAAAAGATATACAGGGTGATTCAAAAAGAATACCACAACTTTAAAAATGTGTATTTAATGAAAGAAACATAATATAACCTTCTGTTATACATCATTACAAAGAGTATTTAAAAAGGTTTTTTTTCACTTAAAAACAAGTTCAGAGATGTTCAATATGGCCCCCTCCAGACACTCGAGCAATATCAACCCGATACTCCAACTCGTTCCACACTCTCTGTAGCATATCAGGCGTAACAGTTTGGACAGCTGCTGTTATTTCTCGTTTCAAATCATCAATGGTGGCTGGGAGAGGTGGCCGAAACACCGTATACTTAACACACCCCCATAAGAAAAAATCGCAGGGGGTAAGATCAGGGCTTCTTGGAGGCCAGTGATGAAGTGCTCTGTCACGGGCTGCCTGGCGGCCGATCCATCGCCTCGTGTAGTTGACGTTCAGGTAGTTACGGACAGATAAGTGCCAATGTGGTGGCGCTCCATCCTGCTGAAATATGAATTGTTGTGCTTCTTGTTCGAGCTGAGGGAACAGCCAATTCTCTAACATCTCCAGATACTGTAGTCCAGTTACAGTAGCACCTTCGAAGAAAAAGGGACCAAAAACTTTATTGGCTGAAATGGCACAGAAAACGTTCACCAAATGAAACTTTATAGCTCCCTTAATTCGCCGACAGATAGTGCTTAGCTCTACCTTTTGTCGTTGCAGAGTTTTAAATCCTAAAGTTGTGGTATTCTTTTTGAATCACCCTGTATACTAGATGATTTGTTCTCTAGCATGGCAGCACATACTCATATTTATGCATTACAATGAGGCAAATCCTCATTCAAGCAGAAAACTCCTCAAGCACTAGAGATGCTATTTGGTTTGCATATATTGATTGGCACCTTGAAATTTCCAAGATTATGAATGTATTGGGATACAAGCCTGAAGGTAAATGTGTTTTGGGGAAACATGTCACGAGACAGATTTGTAGAATTATGAACAAATGTACACTTGGTGAACAATCTGAAAAAGCCACCTGAAAATGAAGATAAATGGTACAAAGTCAGGCCAATTTACTAAGCCATTCGAAAACACTGCAGTGAACTTCGAAAATGTTTGTCTCAATGAAGGAATTATTCCTTTCACTGGGAAGTTTTCTGCAAAGTAGTATGTCAAGGGGAAACCAAGTCCATTGGGAATGAAAGTCTTCATGTGAAAAGAGTGGAATAGTGCATGATTTCCTTTTGTATCAAGGTGCTACAACTGAACTAAATACCGCATACTGTAAAGAATTAGGATTAGGTCCTGCTGTTAGTTTAGAATTTTCTGTTACACTCTCAAAAGGTAAAGGTCATAATTTATCCCCCCCCCCCCCCCCCTATGACTGGCTTCAGACATGATAGTCATACCAAGAAAAAGAGGAGAATTATGACCAGCTACAGAGATACAGTTCGATTCCATTGACCATTTGCCTTTGCATGATGTAGGAGCTCCAAGTCGCTGCAAATTTCCAAAATGTACAGGACAATCTAGAATTCAGTGCAGAAAATGTAAAGTACATTTATGTCTGCAAAAGGACAGAAATTTTTTTTGCTGTTTAATACGAAACCTTAAAATCAGTGTTTTGACCATTGTTGTTTAAATAAGAACTGTAATTTGGAATTTTTTATTGTTTCTTTCGGTTTAAAGTGAAATAAAGAGTGGCATACTTGATCCATTGTGTTAACCTCTGTAATGTATGTCATGAAGCTCGAGACCTGATGAACACAATTCTGTACATTAAATATCTAAAAAACTAGAGATCATATGGAATTTTTTCTCAGAAAAATGTTGTCAGGAGACTTAATTGAATGTAAAAATGAGGTCAGATATTTTTTTTAATAAGTAAATAAAAATTCAGGTCTGAAAGGGTTAATTTATTCCGTGTTATCGAAGTTGACCAGCGGTATCTTCTGCCTTGTGGCCGTTTACGTTCCGGTTACCTGCCCTGGTCGTTGCCGTAATTTTCGGCAGTGTATTTTCCTCGCCGTGTTGTTGCTGTTCAACGCGGCGTGTAGTTCGACAGCTGAGGTGTTGCTGGTCGTTGTAGGTGCCAACATTCTGTGTGTCGTTGTACTGAAATCTGGTGGTCGTTTTGCTGGTTGCGTGGAGCGGAACTGATTTTGTTGTTTGGTCGCTCGGCTATCTGTCGGTTGTGTTGCCTTCAGATTGAGAAGTCACTGGACAGGCTACCTGTCCCACCTAAATGGGCGTTAGTGTTACAATACCAGGCCGACCATTGGAAACTCCTGAGCGCCGTTCCTTGTGTGTTACAGTAATTTCTCTGTATGGGTTTTAATTGTTTGGTTGATGTGTGGCCTTCAGCCAAGTATCAATAACCCTTAAATTAATATTCTTGTCTTGCCCTTAAGGCATAAGATTGTTATGCTTTTGTGTGGGGCCTTCAGCCGAATTTTGCATGAAATGTTTTAAGATAAGACCATCTGCCTTTTGATTGAACTCCTCTTTTTGCTTAATATGTGGCGTCCAGCCAAGTTCCATTAAAGTTAAATTGCTAAGGCCTTCAGCCTCTTTAGATTGAAGATTTAGAAAATATTCTTGGGTGAAACCACCAGAAGAACCTTATATTTCAATTTATTGCTTAGGCCTTGTGTGTTGGATTTTGAGAGTGGTCTTGAGCCGATCTAAAGTTAATCAAAGGACGTAGATTAAAGTTTTGAGGGTTTTTCATCCTTGTAATATTCTGTGCTGATGAATAATGTTTGTACGTTGAGTGCAACTGACAGCAGCTTATTTTGGCCCCTTTCCACAACCTAACCCGCTCGGTCCTGCTAGCTCAGGCACTTCACATATTTCAGCTGTGTAATTGTCCATGTCTCGGAGGCAGGACCGTGCTACTATGGTTTGAGAAGCATTATAGTGAATTCAAGTTGATCTCTCGGCGACCAAAATCGCCTGATATAAATCCGATGGAAGCCATCTGGGTCGCTATCAGGCGCCACCACCGCGTACCCAAATTAGCAGCCCGACATCTGATACCACATACCTCCACAGACCTACCAACAAGCTGTCGGATCCCTGAAACGTAGAATCAGTGACGTGTTTCGTTCCAGAAACAAGCTATTAAGTACGTGGTCATCATGTTTTGGCTGAACGGTGTATGTTGGGTATACGTCACAAAGGGGTCTAAACCGCAGTCTCCTTCAAAACCTTAAAAAAAATTACGACCTAAACCCGAGTTTTGGAGCATTCTGGATCCCTCAGACGACATTTTTCAATAGCACTTAAAACTCCTAAAGCGCTCAAATTTAAGCCGAAATTAAAACGTAGTTTGCCATTACTCAGTTTTAAACAAATTATTTAATATTATCATTTAAATTTGTCCACAGTATGTGTATGATTATTATGTATTATATCCTAAACAGCTGTGGAAACTATTTCAAACTGAATACCTTTTCAAACTATATTTTAGTTATTTTATTTTTGAAACATTAAAAATGCATTTCAAAACAGGATTGGAAAACTATGAAAACTGGGGGTGACAATGTAAGTAGTTAAACAATCAGAAACGATCATGATTAAATACGGTGTCAAGAGCATTATGTAAAATGAACTATCGAAGTACAGCCTTTAGTGATCTAAATAAATTTCCCTTGTTGTTAAAATTGGATATAAATATTGTAGCAACATTTCCTAAGTCTATTTGATCGTATGGCAATTTGTGAACACTGCAAACTGCTACGTGGTAAAGCATTTGCTGTGTCATTGCCGAAAGCAGATAGTTGTTCAGTCGTACACCCAGTAAGATGAGTTCTGCTTCGAAGCTTGAATAGACGAAGACATCTTCAGTTTTAAATTACGTATTAGTTTCATTATTGGAACCAGTGTGAAACCAAAGTGAAAATAATCCACCACGGAACACAATGTGTTTCATAGTTAAAAGTACAGACCTATGCTTTTAAAGCATGGAGAACACTGGAAACCTATGACTTTACAATAATATCTTCTAAGTAGTCAGACTCAGTAGGTGTCTTTTACCGAGCATTGCAGGCGAAGTTGCAATAGGTAAATTGCTAGTTTGTTATAAACTTTTTTGTGGGCGAGAATCAAGGAAGAACAATATGTATACAAGGTAACAGGTTACATGCTATGTTTAAATCAGTTGAAAAACAATTGATAAATTACCATAAAGAAGGTGTTATACTACCGTTCTACTACATTTTAGTGATAACATTGAGTTAAATGGAATACAATTAGTAATCAATATTTCCTTACCATCATTCCTTTGCTTTTTTAAAAATGGCTCTGAGCACTATGGGACTTAACATCTGAGGTGATCAGTCCCCTAGAACTTAGAACCATTTACACCTAACTAACCTAAAGACATCACATACATCCATGCCCGAGGTAGGATTCGAACCTGCGACCGCAGCGGTCGCGCGGTTGCAGACTGAAGCGCCTAGAACCGCTCGACCACTCCGGCCGGCTGCTTTTTTAAAATAAGACGGTATTGATGAATTGCTTTGAACTCTCTTCATAGCAATTTCTTTATATAGCTATAGCCTTCTTATTTACGAACATCGGACTCGAACTGATTGTCGCGTGGCTTTCGATTGCCACGATGTTCGATTGCCTCCTACCCATTTACTGCAAAACGGAAGGGTGCTACCCCACTTTTTCGTCACTTGTAGTCGTCCCAAAACAATGGATTAAAACTTGAAAATTGTCTTTGTAGTGAATAATATAAGTGGATTTGGTTTTCTGGCGTGATAGTAGTTCCTTAAAACCAATAATTCCTAATGCACAAGACATTTAGTACGTGTATGTGGTTAGGCTTGGATATATTCGTTCCATGGTGTCATTTTCTGTCACCTAATATCAAAAACCGAAATTGCTTTTTAAAAAGTATTGGAGGGATCGTGGCACGCCCCCTCCTGCGCTCGCTTCCTCAACCCCTGCTGCGACGCCCACGTAGTAGACCTTTCTGGTCACACAGAGGGAACCTGGGGGGAAAACAAAACCCAATCCAGGTTGTAGCTATCAGTACTGTCATTTGTTCAGTGATATTAGGGGCTGGTGGAGTGTGGTTGTCGATTTGTGTGTGTGTGTGTGTGTGTTTGGTAAACTGTGGGACGGATTCTCCAGCACCGTAGCAAGTGTAACGCAGATTACTTACGCAAGAGAAACTTTCTTTTTGAACTGATACGGTACCGGCCCAGGTGCTTGTCAGAGCTAGTGAGCAGCAATATTCTCAGAACGGTAGTCCCCATATTATTGAATTTCGTGTTTCTTCACGCAAACCTCCTAATTTACTTTTCCTTTTCCCTTAAGAATAATTTAAAGACCTATTTTGTTGAAACTGAAGAATGATGCCCTACCGGAGAAGTTGCATCATATCATGTAGTTTACTACTGCTTACGCGTGTGCCTGCTTGTTGTCAAATACCAGAAAAGAATGTACTGGAGTATACGCCGATACGAAACTCCCTGGGAATTTAAATTGTGTGCCGGACTGAGACTCGAACTCGGGACCTTTGACCTTCGCAGATACGAGCTCTACTGACTTCGCTACTCAAGCAAACATCACAACCTTATTTCCGCTAGTACCTCATCTCCTACCTTCCGAACTCCACAACTGCGTTCCTGCGAAACTGGTAGACTAGCTAGCCCTTCTGCAAGAAAGGATATTATGGAGGCAAGTCTTAGGCACAGCCTGGGAGATGTTTCCGGAATCAAATTTTCTCTCTGCAACGTAGTACTGAGTCACGTCAGTCAAGAGTTTGGACATTTTGAAGACGTTACGCGTAGATTTAGATTTCTTAAATAAGGTACCCTAACCTTAGAGTGGGGCAGTGGTTAACACATTGGACTCGCATTCGGGAAGACGATGGTTGAAACCCGCGACCGGCCATACAGATTTAGGTTCTCCGTAATTTCTCTTAATCGCTTCGGGCAGATGATGGGATGGCACCTTCGAAAGATAATGGCCGATTTCCTTCGCCATCCTTCACATTATCCGATCTTGTGCTTCGTCTCTACTGACCTCGATGTCGACGGAAGCTGAAACCTCATCTTTCTTTTTTATCCTGGGATTGGAACACTTCCTATCTCTGTGCCAAAGAGGCTACGAAAAATCCTAAGGTGACATAGGACATCACGGAAAGTGAAGTTAATGTGGGATTTAAATTGACTAAATTTAACAGCCCATAGGTGTCAAGCACACGCATAATAAACAACACGTAGTGACTTGACGTAATTTCTCGACCACTGGTGCATGGGTTCCTCGTCTTCAGTTTCGGCAGAATAGGTCATTAAATTCCTCTTAAAACAAAGGGAAAAAAAACTAATGGGGTGTGCTTGAAGGAACACGAAATCCGAAAAGCTAAGGATCACCCTAATGCTGAGAAACTGGCGGAGGGTGGCGAAAAGCGACCACGCTTTTGTGTTACGTGAAATTTATTCCCAATTGCGAATATGGACAAACATCAGCCGTATATTGGAATGACAGCAGTTAAAACTTGTACCGGACCGGGACTCGAACGCAGATTTCTCGCTAATCACAAGCGGCCTTGCCATTTGGCTATGTGACCAGCTACATCCATTTTGTATATTCCTGTACAGGGAAGACATTTTACTTGAAAGTCACTCGCGTAGTGTCGGCGGATACATAAGATGTTGCAGTACTTTTCTTATTCCGAATTACGATGTAATGTTCCTTCGGAGATCCATGCATGTCCGAAACAACAGACGCTGCGGCGACTACAGCTGTTATGAAATACACTGAAGAGCCAAAGAATCTGGTACACCTGCCAAATATCATGTAGGCCCTCCGAGCACACGATATGGTATGGACCCGACTAATGTCTGAAGTAGTGCTAGAGGGAATTGACACCATGAATCCTACTGGACTGTCCATAAATCCGTAAGAGTACTAGGAAGTGGAGATATCTTCTGAAAATCACGTTGCAAGGCATCCCACATATGCTCAATAATGTTAATGTCTGGGGAGTTTGGTGGCCAGCGGAAGTGTCTAAACTCAGAAGAGTGTTCCTGGAGCCACTACGTAGCAATTCTGGACTTGTGACGTGTTGCATTGTTCTGCTGGAATTGTCCATCTGAATGCACAATGCGCTTGAATGGATGCAGTTGATCAGAGTCATATCTAGACGCACCAAGGGCCTTACATCACTCCAACTGCACACACCTCACACCAGTACAGAGTCTCCACCAGCTCGAACAGTCCCCTGCTGACATGCAGGGTCCAGGAATTCCTGTTTCCGTACCCGTACACGACCATCCGCTCGAAACAATTTGAAACGAGACTCGTCCGACCAGGGAACATGTTTCCAGTCATCAACTGTCCCATGTCGGTGTTGACAGGCCCAGGCGAGGCGTAAAGCTTTGTGTCGTGCAGCTATTAACGGTACACGAGTGAGCCCTCGGCTCCGAAAGCCCATATCGATGATATTCCGTTGAACAGTTCGCAAGCTGACACTTGTTGATGGCCCAGCATTGAAATCTGCAGCAATTTGCGGATGGGTTGCATTTCTGTCAAGCTGAGCGATTCTCTTCAGTCGTCGTTGGTCCCATTCTTGCAGGATCTTTTTCCGGTCACAGCGATGTCGGAGATATGATGTTTTACCGGATTCCTGATATTCACGCTACAGTCACGAAATGGTCGTACGTGAAAATTCGATACTTCGGAGATGCTGTGTCCCATCGCTCGAGCGCCGGCTATGACATCACGTTCAGACTCACTTAAATGTTGATAACCAACCATCGTTGCAGCAGTAACCGATGTAACAACTGCGCCAGACACTTGTATTATACAGGCGTTGCCAACCGCCGCGGGGTATTCTGTCTGTTTACTTCTCTGTATTTGAATAGACATACCAGTACCAGTTCCTTTGGCGCTGCAGTGTACATGAAATGTATTCGCAGGTGCGAATATGGATAATCGTTAGCTGTATAATTGAAATGGAAATGAGCGTTTGGCATCATTTTCCGGGAGGTACCGTACGGGGCAGGTGCGGCCGCCTTGGTGCAGGTCTTACTACATTCGACGCCACATTGGGCGACCTGCAATCCGGGTGGGGATGAAATGATGATGAAGGCAACACATCCCCGAGTGCCTGGAGGAGAAAATCCCCGACCCTGTCGCGAATCGAACCCGGGCCCGTAGGACGGCAATCCGTCTCGCTGACCACTCAGTTATCGGGGCAGACAGCTGTATAATGAAATGACGACAGTGAAAACTTGTACCAGACCAGGAGTTGAGAGCAGAGCTCCCGATTATCGGGAGACGTCTCGTTACCGTTTGGCTACCCGAGCACATGGCTAAAATGGTTCAAATGGCTCTGAGCACTATGGGACTTAATATCTGTGGTCATCAGTCCCCTAGAACTTAGAACTACTTAAACCTAACTAACCTAAGGACATTACACACATCCATGCCCGAGGCAGGATTCGAACCTGCGACCGTAGCGGTCACGCGGATCCAGACTGAAGTGCCTAGAACCGCACGGCCACAGCAGCCGGCCCGAGCACATGCATGACTGTCCGAAGGAACACTGCATCGTAATTCGGAATTACATAGGCACAGCAATATGCTCCTGGAAGTTATCTTCACAGCTTGGTGACGAAAGGCTGAGCCAGGCAGCAGTCGAGTATCACCTAAACTCTGTGGCGCTAGCAAGAAGTGTGCAGGGCCACAGGAAACCTGGAAACCGGCTGGTACACGCTTGACAGCCGCAGCTCAGCAGATCCAGTTAGAAACCCGGAAATATGACAGCTAGCTGATGTCTCGTAGAACTGAGGCTTCTCTTAGAGGGTGATGCTGCTCCATTAACCTGTAATACTTGAGCTACACATTCGACCAGTGACTAGCGTGGACACTGTAGTGCTCCGACGCACGATGCTGAATGAATGGTGCTGCCGGTTGAACTGGGAGCATTTTTGTACTCTGTTTGGCAGGGAGTCTAACGCCAGGTGGTAGGCTTCTAGCACGTGACCGGCTGTACAAATACCGCGTTGTGCTACAGCAGTCAGTCATTGATGGCAGCCAAGGCCACACCAAAAGTGGAAGACAATGGATTAGGTTATGTCATTTTTGTGCCTCAGACTGAATCGTAGAAGGAGTACGGAGAAGATCTAGTTGAAGAAATTGAGCCACCACGAAAGAAACAAAAGTGTAGTATTGTGTGTATGTATTGTATGTTAATTGGGGACCTAGAAACGACGGAGAGGCTCCATCCCCGCCACAGCTGCAGTGGTCCACAACCCCACGACGGCTACCGCAGTCAACTTCACCCCTCCGACGCCCCACACCGAATTCAAGGTTATTGTGCGGTTCGGCCCCCGGTGGACCCCGCCCCCCTGCCCCCCCCCCCCCCGCCGCCCTGCCCCCCCCCCCCCCCACCCCGACCGGGGAACGGCTCACACCACGCGTGTGTAACCCCTATGTTTGCGTGGTAGAGCAATGGTGGTGTACGCGTACGTGGAGAACTTGTTAGCGCAGCAATCGCCGACATAGTGTAATGGAGGCGGAATAAGAGGAACCAGTCCGCATTCGCCTAAAAACCGTCCACAGACTGGTCGGCTCTCCGGACCTCGACACAAATCAGCCGGGCGTAATCGTGGCGGGGAAAAGGTGCTCCTTTGCGCCCGGAAAGCCGTGCGTTAAACCGCACTGCCAACCGGGCGCGCTAAAGTGTAGTAAAGTAGGTACTAATTTTTTTCATGCACTTCAGATAATCAAAGGTGTTTCCGACAACATCAAAGAGCAGGAAATAATAAACTGGGTCAGTATGCGACTTCTTTAGCATGTATCTTACATGAAAAAAGATGAACTATAGCTGCCACTTACAGAATATAGTACAACATACAATGAGGTCGCAAAAGTCATGAAATACCCACCAATATCGTACCGGGCCTCCTTTTTCCCGACTTACTGCAGCAACTCGACGTGGCATGGATTCAACGAGTCGTTGGAAGCTCCCTGAAGGTCTCGGTGCACGAACTAACCTCTCGATTATGTCCCATAATTGTTCGATAAGCTTCATGTCTGGTAATACCGGTGTCCAAATGATTTGCTCGAATTGTTTGGAATGCTCTTCAAACCAGTGGTGGATAGTTACGGCCCAGTGGCATGGCGCATTGTCGTTCATAAAAGTTCCATTGTTGTTTGGCAACTGAATTCATTAAATGGCTGAAAATGGTCTCCAAGTGGCTGAACGTAAGCGTTTTCAGCCATTAACCGGTTCAGTTGGACCAGAGGCCACAGTACAGCGCTATTACAAATGATTGAAGCGATTTCATAAATTCACTGTAGCTCCATTCACTGACATATGGTCACGACACACTATAGATACGTAGAAAAACTCATAAAGTTTTGTTCGGCTGAAGCCGCACTTCAGGTTTCTGCTGCCAGAGCGCTCGAGAGTGCAGTGAGACAAAATGGCGACAGGAGCCGTGAAAGCGTATGTCGTGCTTGAAATGCACTCGCATCAGTCAGTCATAACAGTGCAACGACACTTCAGGACGAAGTTCAACAAAGATCCACCAACTACTAACTCCATTCGGCGATGGCATGCGCAGTTTAAAACTTCTGGATGCCTCTGTAAGGGGAAATCAACGGGTCGGCCTGCAGTGAGCGAAGAAACGGTTGAACGCGTGCGGGCAAGTTTCACGCGTAGCCCGCGGAAGTCGACGAATAAAGCAAGCAGGGAGCTAAACGTACCACAGCCGACGGTTTGGAAAATCTTACGGAAAAGGCTGAAGCAGAAGCCTTACCGTTTACAATTGCTACAAGCCCTGATACCCGATGACAATGGCCATTCCATTTTAAATCACTCCTAATGCCTACTCCCAGATAATTTATGGAATTAACAGCTTCCATTTGCTGACCTGCTATTTTGTAGTTAATGATAAAAGATCTTTCTTTCTATGTATTCGCAGCACATTACACTTGTTTACACTGAGATTCAGTTGCATTCCCTGCACCATGCGTCAATACATTCCATATCCTCCTGCATTTCAGTACAATTTTCCATCGTTACAACCTCTCGCTATACTACAGCATCATCCACAAAAAGCCTCAGTGAACTTCCGATGTTATCCACAAGGTCATGTATATATACTGTGGATAGCAACGGTCCTACGACACTCCCCTGCGGCACACCTGAAATCACTCTTACGCAACACAGATGACCGTTCTTTTAACGTCAAAGTGTACAGCATTGCATTTGAACCTCAACTGATGAAGGAATGTTTAAAGCTCCTCCTTATATAGCATGCTTCCTGTTCTTTGTAAACGTCAAGAGAAACATGATGCACAGATGTCCACAGAGGTATGCATTAACGTCCTGATAGCGCCGATAATTGTAGAACACTCGACTTCTGTGTGTAAAGTGTCGTTGTAATTCTTCTGGCGGTTGCAGAGTCGAAATAGTAGACGGTATCCGCATTTTTCATAATACATGTTACCAAGTGGGTGCCGGGGCCTCCAGCAACATCTAAATTCACAATGCCACATTCACCAGCTTTCCACGGAATGTTGGAATGTTGAAATTGTTTCCAACAAACTTAAGAAGATCAGTATTCATGAGTGGTCGATCTGGTAGGACCGCTAATGGGCTTCTTTAATTTATGAATAGACCAAGCCCTTTCCTGTACCGTTTTAAGTATAGTCCTTTTCCGATGGCTGCGGCTTCTATCATGCGGTTATGTCTTCTGGTCTCTTCTAACTGCGCGTCGTTGACCGTTCGAGAGGTAGCTGCAGCACCACCAGCCAGGGAACCTACCGCCGATAGCGCGGAGATGGCCGGGATGAGAAATGGAAGAAATGTCTTGGGTATTGGTACAACTCGAGGCGCTTTAACCGATCCTCCGCTTCTTCTTCCCGCACCTTTCTGCTTCAGTGCGTTTTTAGCTGCATACATCGCTGCCAGGATACAGTTCTTCAAATAGCTCAGCTTCCCGCCCTTGTCCTTCTTCTTGTTTAGGGCACAACGTGCAGCATTCGAAAGTCGCTTGAAATTCATCACTCCTAAACCCAGCTTAATTTTTCCTCGCATTGGTTTTATCGACTGCAAATGCAACGATGCGTTGACCTATACCAATATCCTTTCGTCTCCGTACCGCCTTAGCCTTATCAGCTAAAATCATATGTGCAATGTGACGGCTTGATAGATCTTTACTTGTAGCGTATGCAATGTCATGTTCCATACATGCTTCGCCGAGCAGATGAACCCCCTTATCACCTCGTACGAAGCGTTTCTGAATTTTTGTCCCAGGTCCACAGTAGTTATACCTAGGGACGTGTAATTACATCTACGTCTACATCTACGTGATTACTCTGCTATTCACAAAAAAGTGCCTGGCAGAGGGTTCAATGAACACCCTCCAAGCTGTGTCTCTACCGTTCCACTCTCGAACGGCACACGGGAAAAACGAGCACTTAAATTTACCTGTGCGCGCCCCGATTTGTCTTATTTTATCATGATGAACATTTCTCCCTATGCAGGTGGGTGCCAACAGAATGTTTTCGCAATCGGAGGAGAAAACTGGTGATTGAAATTTCATGAGATCCCGTCGCCACAAAAAACGCCACTGCAATTCACGTATCATGTCTGTGACACTATCTCCCCTATTTCACGATAATACAAAACGATCTGCCATTCTTTGTGCTTTTTCGATGTCATCCGTCACTCCCACCTGATGCGGATCCCACACCGAACAGCAGTACTCCAGAATAGGGCGGACAAGCGTGGTGTAAGCAGTCTCTTTCGTAGAGCTGTTGCACCTTCTGCCAGTGAATCGCAGTCTTTGGCTTGCTCTACCCACAATATTATCTATGTGATCGTTCCAATTTAGGTAATTTGTAATTGTAATCCCTAAGTATTTAGTTGAATTTACAGCTGTCAGATTTGTATGACTTATCGCGTAATCGAAATTTAGCTGATTTCTTTTAGTACCCATGTGAATAACTTAACACTTTTCCTTATTCAGGGTCAATTGCCACTCTTCGCACCATGCAGATATATTATCTAAATCATCTTGCAAGTCGTCTTGATCACCTGATGACTTTACAAGACGGTAAATGACAGCGTCATCTGCAAACAATCTAAGACGGCTACTCAGATTGTTTCCTATGTCGTTAATATAGTAACAATAGAGGGCCTATAAAACTTCTATGGGGAGCGCCGGATATTACTTCTGTTTTACTCGATGACTTTCCGTCTATTACTACGAACTGTGACCTTTCTGACAGGAAATCACGAATCCAGTCGCACAACTGAGGCGATACTCCGTAAGCACGTAGTTTGGTTAGAAGACGCTTGTGAAGAACTCTGTCGAAAGCCTTCTGGAAATCTATAAATATGGAATCAATTTGACATCTCCTGTCGATAGCACTTATTATTTCATGAGTATAAAGAGCTAGTTGTGTTTCACAAGAACTATATTTTCTGAAACCGTGCTGACTATGTGTCAATAAATCGTTTTCTTCGAGGTACTTCATAATGTTCGAATTCAGTATAAGTTCCAAAACCCTACTGTAAATCGACGTTAGTAATATAGGCCTGTAATTCAGCGGATTACTCCTACCTCCCTTTTTGGGTATTGGTGTGACGTGAGCAATTTTCCAGCCTTTAGGTACGGATCTTTCTGAGAGCGAGTGGTTGTATATAACTGCTAAATATGGAGCTATTTTATCAGCATACTCTGAGCGGAACCTGACTGGTATACGATCTGGACCGGAGGCCTTGCCTTTATTGATTTAAGCTGCTTTGTTACACAGAGGATATCTACTTCTATGTTTCTCATCTTGGCAGTTGTTCTTGATTGGAATTCAGGAATATTTACTTCGTCTTCTTTGATGAAGGAGTTTCGGAAAACCGTGTTCAATAACTCTGCTTTAGTGGCACTGTCATCAGTGACTTCACCGTTGTTATCGCCCAGTGAAGGTGTTGATTGCGTCTTGCCACTGGTGCGCTTTATGTATGACCAGAATCTGTGTGGGTTTTCTGCCAGATTTCGAGACAGAATTTCGTTGTGGAAATTATTAAAAGCATGTCACATTGAAGTACACGCCATTTTTCGAACTTCTGTGAAACTATGACAATCCGGCAGTTTGTCTAGAATAACACCCCCCCCCCCCCCCTCTAGTGCTCCTCCTAGCACACGTGTTATGCTACTGCTGTGTTTGTGGACTGTGCGCCCCCATTATATAGCAAATCGTCGGCATCAATCCCTTTTTTTTTTTTTTTTTTTTGGGTCGCAGGAAAACCAAGCCATTTGACTAGTGCTTTATTTCCACTACGTCTTGTGACTCTCTCCGCGAGAAACACATCCGTTTCTGAGCTTTTCTGCAACCCCTAGGTGTAGAAACAGCCTGAAATTTCTTCACCTTTACTATCCTTCAATACGTAAGTTCTAGGATTCATTCTTTGCACCTTTGAAACTGTAAATATCACTGTTGACCAGTTCGGTAGGTATGATTCTCAAATGCTTTCTTGTATTTTGAGATACGTACCAAATCACCTACATTAAATTTCTGTCTCCGTGGATCCAGCATTTTAACGCGATAGTACACCGTATCCATGAATCCAAAATCACGAACATCGATTTGTCTCATTTTTACTTGGTTCCATTATACTCAGCAATTATTTCTGGGAAAATTATGTCCATTTTTGCGAGCCGCGAAGGTTAATACGCACCCACATTCGACCTTTCATTGTTCTATTCAGACGCTCCACGATACTTGCCTTCAGGTGAGTGAATGTTGACTAGTGATGTATTCTGTACCGTTGCATCACGGTCTTGAAATACCTATTGTAAAACTTTCAACCGTGGCCGTTTGGAGGTTATCTGGGCAGCGATTCGTCCCTGTCTGTAGCAAACGCACAAAAACATCCGCGACATTTCTACCCTTTTTTTTTTTTTAACAGGTAATTCCCTGTCAAATTTGGAGTATGTATCAATATTCATTAAAATATATTTGAATCCATTATTCTCATGTGAATATTCCCTCATATCTACAAGATCAGCTTCCCATAAGTCATCCAAACGTTTAATCATAACATGACTACGAGGGTATGTTTTGACTGCTGGTTTGTGTAGTTCTCGAACTACTGTCTCCACACTTATTCGATGATACCTCTCTATCTAAGCTCAGAGATTATTGGAACACCTTCATTCGAATTAGCAGTATTACCTGCAGCAGCTGATGCCATGAGCAGCCGTAGTCGATCTATTAGCTCGTTGGGTTCGTCATAATATATGTACTGCTGTATTCGATTGTACACTGTTGTGTGGTCAATGCCAATACAATTACCACTGCTGCTGCTGACGTTGTTTTCGCCATCAAGCATTGGTTTTATAATGGTTTTATGTTTATTGTTCCTCAGGCTTTTCGCGATCTTATGTACATCAGTAATGTGCAGTATTTCTTGGTACGTTTCCCTATTATTAACTGAATAATTTATGGGTTTTTTGGTAGGTCTTAGGAAAATAAGATTCATTAAGCCAGGTGTCCTCTCAAACCGCCTTTCATTAATCTGTATCGTGTCGTAAGTTACTGCTATATGGTGCATTCCCAACATGTACGGTCTTCCCCTGCTAACGCCGAATGTTCTATCTATCTGGCCAGAGGCGTGCCTGATAATCAATTCGTCAATGGTAACACGATCGTTATCGTGTGTTTTTGTTTTTTCTGAGGGCTGTCTGAGAGATTCCGTAACCGGCTTAAAGGTCTCTCTTAGTGTTTGCTGTCGATACATATGCCCTAACCTCGGCAACCGTAATTTCTCACGTACTGCTTTCTGCGCTTGAATCACTTGCTGCTTCATTGACATCTCGGTGTATACTAAGACATTTCCGAAGCGTGAGGCTTTATATATCCGCTCTTCTTCTTCCACTTACTATGTATCTGCTTCCCCTTCTCAACAACAAGGAACTCTACATCTATTTTCCCTTGAATAGCCTCGCCTTTTTTAGTTAAGTAGGTTACTTTCTTACTGACTTCATTAACTAACTCATTTGACGCATTCACCATTCTCAGAAGAGTGTGGTAATACGTCTCTAGTTCCGTGCGCATACCTCCAACTTTATGCACAATAGGCTGAATTTTCGAATCCATGTACAGGTGAATGTTCTGTCCATGTACATCCATGCTCTCGGGTTGACAGCTGGATATGCGCGCGAGTTTGTCTATGGTGCAGCGTATACTGATGTATTAATCTCTCCTACGGTGCTATATGTGCAGAAACTCTTGAAAGTTTCGCCTGTACCTACCATCACTCAGTTTTCTTGTTTTATCAATAACAAGAACCTCAAACTGTGAATGATTCAAGCAAACAGCACATATCTTTACAAAATCATTGTACAACATGTCAGTTCCGACAATGTGCCTGGTAAACGTGTGTTAAATTTAGATTGTCTTTTTTGATGGATATAATAAGGTTTGCATTATCCCTAACCAACTGTTTCGGGATTCTGGAATATGTTTTGCTTAGATAAAATACATCAGCTCCCATAATACTACCGAAACAGAAATATTTTCGAATTTGGTCTTAATCCACAGTAACATCGTCAGATATGAAGACAGTGCTTTGCTTTGCTTTTTCAGGTGGAAGGATATCACCGCTTTCACTGAATGTCGTGTATATAACCCCATCTACACCGCACAATATCTCCTGTAATAGGTGATACTTGGCTTGAAAGAGTGTTTTTGAGAATACACAAACATGTTCAAATCGAACCCCATCTACATGTGTTAGCAGCGACATGAGGACATTCGTCTTACCACAATTGGATGGACCTACAATAATTGCTTGTATATTATCAGGAAAGAGAATTCCGTTCTTCTTCCTCAAGTCTTCTTTTGCATCTTCACAGGACCAGACACCAACAACAAAGTCCTTGTGATGAACATTTTTCAACACTCCGCCATGATGCTAACTACGCCAGGTACTGACAAGTAGTTGACATATATAGAAAGATACAGTTGAAGGGATTGTAATAGTATGTGTAGCCACTATAGCTCCATCACTTAACCGGGTGAGCTATATTGGCTACACAGATAAATCAGCTATATATTACCCATGAGGAGTAATTTGATCATTCATTTTTGTGAATAACTGACGTACCATTGAAAAATAATGATATTAATAAGTATAATACTTCGACTGTAGTGAGAGAGGTGTGAAGTAAAACACAAACACGGTTTGAGATTATATATACGTACATGATTTATTTATTTAAATACCATACGTAGGATGCAGTATTTCAAGAAAACCGTCAGAACCTTTCTTTATCCTCTTCGTCGCAGCTGTACAGTATTTCCCAAAAAACCTTTTTGACATGCAATACATTTCGCGCGTATCTCCCTCAAGCCAATGAATGGCTCACAGTGCTCAGGTTTTCCACAAGCACGTTCAATCTGTTTCTCTTTCAGTTCAACGATCATGTGCAAACAAAGGTACTGCTTCGAATCATCAACATGTACACTATTGACACATAGGAAGCTTACGTTACTGTATGCAGAGTCTATGCCCGGCAACCAGCGGTGCAGTCTCTCCAAAGCAAGACGTAGCGCAGTATGCAGGTCACATAACTTCACAACTAAGGCGTGCATTAGGAAGACACTGTTGTCACCCGATTTCACACATAGAGCACAGTCCTCATACACTGTTGTAATACATAGTAAGGTGAATGTCTGGTGGAGATCGAGTTGGATAATGCTCTGTAGTCATATGCTGATTGATGTAGCGCTCTGTACGACATATTTCGTCCCAGTCGAACTCGAAAATATGGCATTTTAACACCCTTCAATGCATTTTCAATTTCTATTCTCGCATGCAAGCCCCAGACATGATGTGATTCTACACCAACGTTTACACGTTTCGTTCCACTGGGAGTTAAATTGTATGTGAAACTGAAAAGCATGGGTCCACTCGATGCTTTCTCATCCACAGCATCTGCACTGTGTGGTGGCATTAGCACAGGGATGTTCTGCTGTGATTGGTTGTATGTTGGTGACCAGTACTGTCCTCCATCTTGCTGTTGTTGAGGACCGCCATCAGCGTTCGATGTGTTGGGAGCGGATCGCTTGTTCTCGTCACATAAATCGATGAGCAGGACAAACCACAACAGCTCCTTGTCCTTCTCCAGAAAGTGGGCTATGTGCGCTACATCATCCCATATTGTTTCTACAAGTTCATACATGCTGGAGGTAGTTGCTGCCGCAGGTCCAGAGGTCGGTGCAGGTCTCGACAAGATGCCAGCCGTGGTTGCTACAGGTCCAGGCACTGTGGAGATTGGAATGTTGGCACTCGACCCTGTGAGCTTGGACGCATCAGGGGCTACTGATGAACAAAGACGAGAAAGCATTACATATGGACCAAGACATGACAACAACCGATAATAATAATCGTAATAATGCTAATCGTAGACAAAGATGTGATGTGGGGTACTTACTTTTCCGTTTCTTCCTGTTCTGCAGAGCTGTGTTGGATTGCGACTGTTGTTGATGCTTCATAATCCTTCATCTTCTGCTGCTGCTGGCTGACTGAGCAAGACTGAGGTCCCAGAGCTGCTGAGCCTGCCCTATACCCCCTCCAATGGTGTTGCAGATACCATCATCCTATTGGCTGAAGTCTCACATGTGACTGGGTTAAGGGTTCCTATTGGTTCCTACCATTTTTCCCCCCAAGACCGCCATCTTTGATTATGTGACAAAGGGGGCGATGGTGCCCTCTGGTGGCGGTATTGTGTACTAGGTCAGTTGGACTCCGGACCTCGTGGTGAATACACTAAGTGGTGGTACTGCATCTAATTGTTTACATAAAGACTAAAAATAAAGACTTATGTCTATCCTATCCAGCACAGGCTGTGTACTATCCCAGGCAATTCCTAGGAAGAGGTGGCAGTCGGATGACTAAGGGTAGTGGAGATCGCTCAGGTGACCTTTATTGCCGTCATTTTTTTAGGTTGGTGAAGGTATCTGTGCTGTGTTGCATTGTCCTGCTGGAATTTGAACTACCCCCCATTTTCTGGGGAGGGGAGGGGAGGGAAGAGAGGAGGGGCTTAGGTTAGTGGAAGTATCCCAACTGACTTATCGTCCCGCCAAAATCTGGACTTCCTGCCATGATATCATTGCCTCACTGTCATATGTATCACCGCCATCTTGAATCTGTCATCTCTGATACATTTGGCCACAATGGAGAGTGGGCCTTGTTCTACTGCTTTGGTAAATGTACTCAGTCTCTGTAATATTATACACTTTGGTCATAGAGGTTACTTATTTTGGAGAGAGTAGCAGTGTGTGTTGGACTGTCCGGATATTTAATTGATTTGAAAAGCACCGAAGCTTGCCTGCCGTGTTGTGCAGGCAGCATTATTTAAAAAGAATTTTGTTGTGATATGTTTTGAGAAAAGGAAATAAGAGTATATCAATGGAAGAATGTCAAAAGGGCAATTTTTAACATAATCCAGTCTTTTATGTTCGTAACTGTGTAGCTGCTTATTGTTAGAAGATTGCATATGGCTGACGTTTACTGGAGAAATCTTATAATACAACATATGTTTTTGTCTTATAGTTGAAACAAATGTCGAAGAAAGTAACTGTTCACATGAACATTACCAAGAAGTACTTTGCTAGTTCGTCTAGGCGTGAGAACTTTACGGAAAAGTGTGTCATGGCTTAATGAAGCATAGCTAAACTTGGTGTCTTTGTTCTCATTTAAGAGTCGTTAAGATTAGTTCGCAGCTTCAATTTTACTTTCGTGAGTCTGTATACTCGGATTGCACATCGCGAGTTGTGTACTGAGAAGAATTTTTATCAAAATTGCTAAGATGTCGTCTTGCATTGCACATCGAAATTGCAGCATATGACATTTACTTTGTGACAGTCACGTCAATATTCCTAATAGCGACACGTTGCAGAGCAGACGAGATTTCTGGGCACACAGGAACGCCAATAAATTTTATTACCACCAAAGTTCATGTTAGTTGTAGGGGACAGTGATTTTCTGAGTCGTCCTTAATACCAACAGAGTTCAGTAGAGTTCTATCTTGTGAATTTCCAAGCTTTTTGATCACAGTTCATTAATTTTTATGTTCATTAGCAGTATAATTACCGTAACAGTTTCAACACAGTGATTGTTTGCAAGACAAAAGATAAAGATTAGTAATACTCAGTGCCAACATTTTAATCTCAGTCTTTCTTTTTTTATTTGCAGTCAGATGGCATTCTCATTGAAAACGGAATGCTCTCTCTCAGACGAAGTGTTTGGTGTACTGGCTAATCTCAAAACTAAATTTCCAAATAGTGCTGTTACCCTGTACCGAAATGTACACATATCGATATCATAATAAATTTTACAAACTTTTTACATACCAACTTGACACTTGCAAAAACATGTTTAAAAATATAACAAGAAGCTCTTACCTGTCGAGTTCTCTCTGCCAAGATGCATAATTACGTAGTAGTGTGCTAATTTTTGTTGTCAGATAAATATTTGCTCCGCAGTCAACAATCAAAATTTCAATTATAGGCTTTGACTTAGCAATTCCTTCCAAGATTTGTGATGCAAAAACTGATGTGATTATACACTGTATGTTATACAGCTAGACAGTTTTTATTTGCATATTTATTATCAGGCGACACTATAAATAAATTTTCTAGAGGACAGTTAAAATTAGCTTGCAAGAATAGAACTATTGTGTATTTTCTGCAACTCTGAACACCTATTTTGTGAAAACTATTTTATTCTCTATTGCGAACTTTTGAAATACTACAGAGTGTAGTGCAAGTGAGTATCCTTTAAGTTATGCATTTGTGGCTCATATTGTGCATTGAATAAGTGATTTTGCTATTGGTCTTTGCTATTGCTAAAGGCATACTCCCAGTTAAATTTTTTTCTTATTTATTGAATCTAGGAGTCGTTATATCGTTAGACAGCGATTTTTTTATGGTAGGTACTACTTCGTGTCCTTTACTCAAGTTTAGGTATTTCATTTTACAGTGATATTATCAGAAGAGTGAATTTGCATTTATTCAGTGAATTTTGTCAGTGGTAATTTAAATATTTTTCTATTCTCATTAACATTTACAGGAAGTGATTTTTAGTACTTATCTGTGTACTGTTGGTCTTCACCGTGTGCGATACTTGCTTTTTTCTTGCTGTATTACTGTAATTGTATTAAAATGTCAAAAGCTAGCAGAGCTAGGTTCAGTGCCAGAACTGCAGCTGATGTAATTTTTGGTAGTTCTGTAGACAGAGAAGTGACGATTTAACAGAGATCCTCTCATAATACAGATGTAACTGAGGCAGATAGGACAATGCCAGACAGGATTCGTCATGGTGATTTTTCAATATCAAACGTGGAACAAGAAAGTGTAGTTGGGGATTCGGCTTTGGAAACTGAGTCTGAAGGATTTACGTAATTTGTCGCAAGAGTCAGGTTCTGTAGTTAAAGCTTGATGTTTTCCATCCACAGCTGTTGGCAAAACCGAGCCAGTTCCTATCCCCTCCTGTAGCAATCCCAAAGACGGGAATAACTATTTTTTACCAAGTATTCTGAAGGTATTATCAGAGCACAGTAAAAAATAGGATAGAAATTTGAAGAATGTGACAGAGGGCAAAAAAATTTAAAAAGGAACTTTTGGCCTATTTAAACGAGATAACTAAGCAGGTTAAGCAAGATGTGCATGAGGAGCTCAACACTGTAATAAATGGTCTAAAGTCAAAAGTCGACCACACTGAAACGGCCGAAATTTCACAGTTAAAACAGCAGTTTAGTCAGTTCGAAATCCAGATACAAGGACTTGAAGAGCAGCATACATCGCTTAAGGTTATAGAGACAGAAACAAACGAGTATAGAAATAAAAAAAGAGACTTTCATAGTATGTATAAATAGAAGTTTCAGTCGGGCAGCCCTTCTGGAACCCAATCTGTAATGCTCTAAGCAAATTATGTGTACTTAAAGGTGAGATTACTGTGACTAAATTACTTTTTCGAAAATTTTTGAAAATTTTGCCAGTAACGAAAGTGGACTATAATTATTTCAGTTTTTATTGTCACCATTCTTCTAAAGAGGTTTTACAATTGCATATTATCACCTGTCTGGAAAACTTTATATGCCATTGATGTATTACATAATATATCACTTACGATGTTAGTTTTTAAGATAGAGCAAATTTTCAGAGTTCTAACATTCCATTACCACCACATAATCTTATATTTAGAATTTTTATGGTTCTTTTAATTTCAGTGAAAGCTGCTGGGGCTACATCTATTTGTTTAAGTATTGTGGAACGACTTTGTAATATATTCTATTTGTTAAAAACACTTGCAGTTTGGGAATTATCAGTCACAACATCGTCATCACGTTTAATTGTTGTGGTACTCTGTACAGTTGCTGACTGTACTGTCTCCCATTTCACAGTATCCTATATAGTTTTAATCTTATTGTCTGTGTTGTGGGTTGGCAGGAGGGCCAATACCGGTTTTGAGAGGAAGCCGAAAGGCACGCGCTTCAGCTCACGCAGGCTGGCGTGAGGTCTGGAACAGGGCAAAGAAATTAGACTTTAGCAAAAAACGTACGTAGCTGCTGGAATACTTAACTTTAATCCATAATTGGTGAACGTCGCTTTTGAAGGTACGTGTTTTACAGCATCAATAGTAACTGGTAATGGCGCATTGCTAGGTCGTAGCAAATGACGTAGCTGAAGGCTATGCTAACTATCGACTCGGCAAATGAGAGCGTATTTTGTCAGTAACCATCGCTAGCAAAGTCGGTTGTACCACTGGGGTGAGTGCTAGGAAGTCTCTCTAGACCTGCCGTGTGGCGGCGCTCGGTCTGCAATCACTGATAGTGGCGACACGCGGGTCCGACGTATACTAACGGACCGCCGCTGATTTAAAGGCTACCACCTAGAAAGTGTGGTGTCTGGCTGTGACTCCACAGTCTGCACTACTAATTTTTGTCTCGAAATGTATATTTCTTGAAAGTTTAACAAATTTCCTTAGAATATTACAATGTTTTTGTAGAATGCAATTGACATAGGAATCTCAATTATTCTGGCCTTATGTAAAATTTCCTTCTCCAGTTACAGAAGATTTGAAGATTACAATTCCTTTACTTGCTCAGGATACTTTTTGCTGTTGGTTTTCTAGGTAAATATCTAGGAAACGTACTTTCAAATACTGACAAATTTACTATGGAATAATCACAGTTTCATATCAGTACCTAGTCTCTCTCTCTTTTACACACACATACACACACACAGATATATATATATTATATATATATATATATATATATATATAGTCAGTATAAATTTGAAAAGTTAGTAAATGTAGATAGAGAGATAAAAATTGACACACATGCTTGGAATGGCATGGGGTTGTATTAGAACAAAATAAAAAAAAAACGTAAGTGACCGCGCATGACAATCGTGTATAAAAGGAGCTGTAATGAGAGAGAGAATCAGATGCGCCAGCAGTTGCAGCATGTTGACGTTACCTGAAAAGGCGCTTTAATGAAGCTGTATTATCAGAATGGGGAATGTGCTAGTTCTGCGTTACGATCCTATCGCCATAGGAAGAGTATTCGAACGGGTAAAGGTCCGTTGACACATTCAGCTGTGGCGAGAATGATTTCGAAGTTCGAAGCCATGGGATGTTTAGACGATAGACACTGTAGTGGCCGACTGAGCACAAGGCGTAATGCTGCTGAGACAGTTCAAGGAAGAAATGGAGACAGTAGCGGGTTCGTGTATGCACGGGGAAGTCAGTGCTCGTGCAATCGCACGTCGCACAGGCATTCAATACTCTACTGTTTCGTTGGCACTTAGGCGTACCCTCCGATGCTATCCGTACAAAATCCATCGGCATCATGAACTGTTACCTGGCGATTTAGTGAAGCGGAGGGCATTTGCGGTGTGGGCGTTTCAAAAGATGGCGGAAGATGACGATTGGTTGAGTAACGTGTTGTGTGCCGACGAAACTTATTTCACGCTCCGGGGGTCTGTAAACGCCGACAACCGCAGAATTTGGGCTACCGAAAATCCTAGAATTGTCGTGGAAACTCAATCGCACGACGAGCTAGTCACGGTATGGGTTGGATTTACCACATCTAAAGTTGTCGGGCCTTCAACATTCGAAGAAATTCGTGACTCTGGTTTTGTAACTGCTGTCGTGACGGGTGAGAGGTACACCGATATGTTACAGAATAGCATCACCCCCAGCCTGGCTGATAAACACATGCTGCAACGTACGATGTTTATGCAGGATGGCGCTCCACCCCATATTGCTAGACGCGTGAAAGATCTCTTACGGGCGTCGCTTGGTGATGATCGCGTGCTCAGCCTCCACTTTTGTCATGCTTGGCCTCCCAGGTCCTCAGACCTCAGTTCGTGCGATTATTGGCTTTGGATTATGAAACTTCCTGGCAGATTGAAACTGTGTGCCCGAATGAGACTCGAACTCGGGACCTTTGCCTTTTGCGGGCAAGTGCTTTACCATCTGAGCTACCGAAGCACGACTCACGCCCGGTACCCACAGCTTTACTTCTGCCAGTATCTCGTCTCCTGCCTTCCAAACTTTACAGACGCTCTCCTGCGAAACTTGCAGAACTAGCACTCCTGAAAGAAAGGATAATGCGGACACATGGCTTAGCCACAGCCTGGGTGATGTTTCCAGAATGAGATTTTCACTCTGCAGCGGAGTGTGCGCTGACATGAAACTCCCTGGCAGATTAAAACTGTGTGCCCGACCGAGACTCGAACTCGGGACTTTCGCCTTTCGCGAGCAAGTGCTCTACCATCTGAGCTACCGAAGCACGACTCACGCCCGGTACCCACAGCTCTACTTCAGCCAGTATTTCGTCTCCTACCTTCCAAGTTCGAGCCTCGGTCGGGCACAAAGTTTTAACCTGCCACGGTTTCATATCAGCACACAGCTGCGCTGCGGAGTGAAAATCTCAATCTGGAAACATCCCCCAGGCTGTGGCTAAGCCATGTCTCCGCATTATCCTTTCCTTCAGGAGTGCTAGTTCTGCAAGTTTCGCAGGAGAGCTTCTTTAAAGTTTGGAAGGTAGGAGACGAGATACTGGCAGAAGTAAAGCTGTGGGTACCGGGTGTGAGTCGCGCTTCGGTAGCTGAGATGGTAGAGCACTTGCCCATGAAATGCAAAGGTCCCGAGTTCGAGTCTCGGTCGGGCACACTGTTTTAATCTGCCAGGAAGTTTCATATCAGCGCACACTCCGCTGCAGAGTGAAAATCTCATTCTGGAAACATCACCCAGGCTGTGGCTAAGACATTTCTCCGCATTATCCTTTCTTCCAGGAGTGCTAGTTCTGCAAGTTTCGCAGGAGAGCTTCTGTAAAGTTTGGAAGGTAGGAGACGAGATACTGGCAGAAGTAAAGCTGTGGGTACCCGGTGTGAGTCGCGCTTCGGTAGCTCAGATGGTAGAGCACTTGCCCGCTAATGGCAAAGGTCTCGAGTTCGAGTCTCGGTCGGGCACACAGTTTTAATCTGCCAGGAAGTTTCATATCACCGCACACTCCGCTGCAGAGTGAAAATCTCATTCTGGAAACATCACCCAGGCTGTGGCTAAGTCATGTCTCCGCATTATCCTTTCTTTCAGAAGTGCTAGTTCTGCAAGTTTCGCAGGAGAGCTTCTTTAAAGTTTGGAAGGTAGGAGACGAGATACTGGCAGAAGTAAAGCTGTGGGTACCGGGTGTGAGTCGTGCTTCGGTAGCTCAGATGGTAGAGCACTTGCCCGCTAAAGGCAAAGGTCTCGAGTTCGAGTCTCGGTCGGGCACACAGTTTTAATCTGCCAGGAAGTTTCATATCAGCGCACACTCCGCAGCAGAGTGAAAATCTCATTCTGGAAACATCACCCAGGCTGTGGCTAAGACATGTCTCCGCATTATCCTTTCTTTTAGGAGTGCTATTTCTGCAAGTTTCGCAGGAGAGCTTCTGTAAAGTTTGGAAGGTAGGAGACGAGATACTGGCCGAAGTAAAGCTGTGGGTACCGGGTGTGAGTCGCGCTTCGGTAGCTCAGATGGTAGAGCACTTGCCCGTGAAATGCAAAGGTCCCGAGTTCGAGTCTCAATCGGGCACACTGTTTTAATCTGCCAGGAAGTTTCATATCAGCGCACACTCCGCTGCAGAGTGAAAATCTCATTCTGGAAACATCACCCAGGCTGTGGCTAAGCCATGTCTCCTCATTATCCTTTCTTTCAGGAGTGTTAGTTCTGCAAGTTTCGCAGGAGAGCTTCTGTAAAGTTTGGAACGTAGGAGACGCGACACTGGATGAAATAAAGCTGCTGGTACCGGGTGTGAGACGTGCTTCGGTAGCTCAGATGGTAGAGCACTTGCCCGTGAAATGCAAAGGTTACGAGTTCGAGTCGCGGTAGGGCACACTGTTTTAATCTGCCAGGAAGTTTCATATCAGCGCACACTCCGCTGCAGAGTGAAAATCTCATTCTGGAAACATCACCCAGGCTGTGGCTAAGTCATGTCTCCGCATTATCCTTTCTTTCAGAAGTGCTAGTTCTGCAAGTTTCGCAGGAGAGCTTCTTTAAAGTTTGGAAGGTAGGAGACGAGATACTGGCAGAAGTAAAGCTGTGGGTACCGGGTGTGAGTCGTGCTTCGGTAGCTCAGATGGTAGAGCACTTGCCCGCTAAAGGCAAAGGTCTCGAGTTCGAGTCTCGGTCGGGCACACAGTTTTAATCTGCCAGGAAGTTTCATATCAGCGCACACTCCGCAGCAGAGTGAAAATCTCATTCTGGAAACATCACCCAGGCTGTGGCTAAGACATGTCTCCGCATTATCCTTTCTTTCAGGAGTGCTATTTCTACAAGTTTCGCAGGAGAGCTTCTGTAAAGTTTGGAAGGTAGGAGACGAGATACTCGCCGAAGTAAAGCTGTGGGTACCGAGCGTGAGTCGTGCTTCGATAGCTCAAATGGTAGAGCACTTGCCCGCGAAAGGCAAAGGTCCCGAGTTCGAGTCTCGGTCGGGCACACAGTTTTAATGTGCCAGGAAGTTTCATATCAGCGCACACTCCGCTGCAGAGTGAAAATCTCATTCTGGAAACATCCCCCAGGATGTGGCTAAGCCATGTCTCCGCATTATCCTTTCTTTCAGGAGTGCTATTTCTGCAAGTTTCGCAGGAGAGCTTCTGTAAAATTTGGAAGGTAGGAGACGAGATACTGGCCGAAGTAAAGCTGTGGGTACCGAGCGTGAGTCGTGCTTCGATAGCTCAAATGGTAGAGCACTTGCCCGCGAAAGGCAAAGGTCCCGAGTTCGAGTCTCGGTCGGGCACACAGTTTTAATGTGCCAGGAAGTTTCATATCAGCGCACACTCCGCTGCAGAGTGAAAATCTCATTTTGGATTTGGGTTACCTGAAGTCGCAAGTGTATCGTGATCGACCGACATCTCTAGGGATGCTGAAAGACAACATCCGACGCCAATGCCTCACCGTGAATACTTACTATCTTCGAAATGTGTCACGAGTTCAGTTAATAGTAAAGTTGTAACAAATAAAAACGTCGTGTCTGATGCGTCTGTTTTAACGCATGAACGGTGAAAATGTAGTAAGCGATAAACTTTTTTCCTTCATTTTGTGGGAGTTTTAAGCGAGAAAAAGTTCCGTAAAGATCTGAAAATGTGTGTAAAATCTGTTGCAACTCACCAAGTACTCTCATTCTCAAATACCGGATGTATAAAGTCCGGGTATTCGCGCGTCGTGAGCTACACTAATTTTTCCCCCACACCCATACACCTTTCATACGTAGGTGGTCCTTACCCCGACAGAGATTCTTTCCATAGAGTAAGTAGTATGTGCACCAAGTTCGTCAGATATCAGTCCAGTAGTTTAGAAAACATACTAACATATATTCGTATGTACATCAATTTTTATAATAGATATGGACTACCTGTCTTTCCCTAAAGCTTAGTACTGTGTTTGCTAATTTCAAATATCTTATATCGTTTCACACTGTTGAGCGTTTCTTCTAGATCGAAAGATCCTACTAAGCAGTCCAATTTTTTCTTAAGTCTCATTTCCAGTATCACGCGTAACGTCAGAGCAGCCCCTGTGGTGTCTTCATCTTTCCTAAAGCCAAACTGAGCGTTATGTAACAGAGCCTCAATTTCCTTTTCTATATTTCCTTGTTTTAGTTTTATCAGCAACCTGGAGGCATGTGCTGCTAAGCTGACTGTGCGATCGTTCCCGCATTTATCTGCTCTTGCGACCTTCATGATTATGAGGATGCTATGTTTCCGGAATATTTTGCCAATTACAGTCCGCATATCCCATGGATACTAACTGTGTATGTTTAATTTAGCGTTTCCCGTTGCCGTCTGCGTCCTCATGCCGTTGATCATTGATGATTCTTCAGCTAAGCAAGATGTTGCTCTTTAATTCTGCTCGCTCCTTCTTTTGGCAGAAGGAGCGTCACACTTTTTTCTGGTAGCTTTACACCGCTTTGTTGGTAATTTTAATTCAAAATTCATGCAGGGGCTGGGCTGAAACGCGTGACAAAGGACACTTTGTTTACTTGTCAGAGATATTCCCCTTTTTATTTACTCGAATCTGGAGCCTCTGCCTTTCGCGGGCACATGCTCTACCTATTTGTTTTTGTCGTGAGATAATACCTGCATCAGCTGGCTTCCTTCAGCTATATTTTCCTTAATTAACTAAATTAGTTATCTTTAAAATTAAACAAAAACTTCTTTTTTTTTAAACCAAAGTCAGAATTTTATTAAATACTAGTATTTTGATTCAAAAGTTACTTTCTCTCTTTTCTCCATTCTTTTTTTTTTTTAAGTTTTCTCGTCGGAGGCTGACTTCATTCTTCCGATCAAATGAATTGATTGGGCTTTCACAAATTAAAATCTTCTGTAACGATAGATGGATAATAAATGAATTAATGACGAATGCGATGGAATCCATTGCATAGAATAAGGTATTTATGGACGTGTGGCTTCATTTACGTGATCGTGCATTATATAGGTTATACTTTTTGTCGTTTTAGCAACGAAATATATTAGAAATTCAAATTGAAACATTTTTGTATTCTATGACGTTAAGTCCATCGTCCAGTAATTATGGAAGGAAATGAACTCATTGCTCTTGGCAAAGTTATACTAAATTCTCATTCTTCTTTTTGTGAAAACTTCTTTTTGTGGAAACATAACCACAAAACCTCCGAAATCTTACGTGGTGTTTGGAATGTTTAGCATCACGATAGTGATCCTCTATGATGTAATTTATATATTCCGGGTGTGTTGGCTCTTCCTTTGTGATCACATGAAAAGAAACAGACCTACCATCAAGGTGTAACTGTTACATTTTGTAATACGGTACAATTTCCAGTTGGGTTTTATAATTTCTTCGACAATTATCTGTGTCACAGATACATAAATCGTGAGTGCTGCCTAGACAATGATGTCTAGCTTACCATATGCTGAAACAGGCCTCATATCGTCTTAATGATACACCTTCCACTGCTCTCCCCATCTACCAACCCCCATTCTTCCAACAATGAAATTCTCTATAAAAGTCATCCTTACTATCAGAAATAACTAGTTTTGCTCTGTCTTCCTCAAATTAGCTTCACCTCCTTATTTGCCTTTCTACCCTCCCCTTCCCTCAGTGTTTCTGTTCCATATCCAATGCCTCTGCTGAAACTCCATCTTACACTAACACCCCCAAATAATAAATCATTAACTCCAACAGTCCACTCCACGCAGCACCAGTTACCTCTCCTATACCAAACACATACTCTACCTTACCTACAGAATACGTCAGTACGTTCGAAGGCATGTTTAGTGTTACCACAAGTGGAATGGATAAAGGAAGAGGAACAGACTGAAATAAGAGTGACCGTGACTGTCACGAAAGAACAGAATATAAATAGAGAACTCTGCCGAGGACGACTAGGGTAACGTTTTGGGGGAGGGGGACTGACTACAATGAGCTATACAGACTGTAGGAGAGATAGCTATTACGATAAAAGGTGGACCATTAACTGTCTTTCGAAGGCGGAAGGAATTTAATTTCCCCAATATTTTGAGGAAGATTGTTCTAAAGTCTGGTTCTTGAAATAGAAAATTATTTCGAGAATATAGGCAGTGTTATGTGATAGTACAGAGAGAATTTCACTTTTTTCTGGATTGGATCTTTCTGCTGTGCTGTTCAGATAGTAGACTAATAGTCGAGGTCAAATAAGAGGGAATGCAGTGACCGAGAAGACACTATGTATGAAGTATGGTAGCCTCTACACTTATTGACACGTAGTCACGATAATTGTGCATAAGCTTGTTTACTATAGTCAAAAAAGCTTATGTCACAAATGTATCATACACAAGCATTCATCGCAAGTTCGAGCCTGCGTTAGCTTTCGTATGAAAATCCTTGAAGAATAGCGTGACAGTAGTCAAGTATGGGGGAGTATTAAAGTGTCAGTGCACTTCTTTTTAAGCTCGAAAGGATATACTGCAAGGGTTTTGTTTTGTACAGAAAACTGAAATTTTGGTAATATAATGGATGTCACGTGGAAATGTATAGCTTCAGAGGCATATGAATAATAATGGGCACCTTTCTGCCAAAGAGGTTGCGCTGCGAAACACTCTTAGTATTCCCTTTGCTAGTGAGTGCAGTGTAGTCTTGCAGAGAGAGAGAGAGAGAGAGAGAGAGAGAGAGAGAGAGGTGTAGTCAAGTTGTATTTTATGACGGAGTAAGATGTGTTTAGGCTGTGCTGTGTGCCGGCAATACTTTTCTTATACTATTTTTCATTTATGGAACGATATTTTGTAAATTCATTCAGAAGACTTCAAAAGGTGCTGTAAAAGCGCATTTTCCGAGACATCCTAGCATAGTAATTAATTTGGTCAGGGATTTAGAACTGGAGATTTTTGTGACAACGTAACAATGTGTGATTTACAGATTTTTCTTCAAAGATGGATAGCATACGTATCTGCAAGAAAGTAAAGAGGATTTGTCAGGTTTTTCCACTATTAATACAAAGTCAACTTGTAATATTTCAAGTGTTAAAATAATTTTTCTTGGTGATCTATGTTTTGTTAATGAAGTTCCTTTATTGTTTTTCATGAATCACCATTCGTCTCTTTATTTCAAGTTTCACGTATATAATTTTGCTTTCCTAAGTATGTCAGTAACAGAACATTAACTGACAATGATCATTGTAGTAATGAAATTTATAAACACAGAAGTTATGTGAATCTCTCTATAGTTTAAATCATACATTGCGCATCGCATTGCTAGTAGTTCGAATTTTTATTTTTATTAACTAGCATAGCAGCAGCAGCCGCGGTAGTTTGGAGATAGCAGCAGCACAGCATTTATTTATTGCGCGAACAGGTGGGCCATTTACAATTATTATTTAATCTCAGCACTGACATACTTTTCAGTCAGGGCAGTTTTGGTAGTTATTTATATTTCATATATTTCTCGCAGTCAGATTGCTTGTATTTTTGGTAATAGGATAGTTTTATTAAATTTTACAGAACAGTCTGTAATCTCGCAGTCAGTGTTAGGTTAATGTTGCATTTATGATCAGCTTTTGCATTGATAATCACTTTTCCAGAATTGCGAAATTACTTACAAACTTAAATAGGAGCTTAACTGTGTCTCTAATCACGTTCAACTTCACATTTCCACACAGACAAAATACCACTAAATATAATTTACAGTACCATACAGCTAAAACTGATCAGTAATTAGACAATTTCAATATTTCTTTTATATTTCTGTGGTGAGTGAAGTGACTCGGACACCTTCTACAAACTGCAGTTGTGTGTTCAGTACAGTCTTAACGATGGTCCAATTTCATTGTAGAAGAAAAAAAGGTTATTTCTGTGGGGTATAAAATTAATGGTGGAAGAGATTCGCTAAACGAAGAGTTAATAAGTCATTTGCGAGCGACTAATGTTGCTTACGTTTTAGGTGGGTTAAGTTTTAATTATGTTCTGCACCGACATTGATAGGACAAGTAAATCAACATTTACAGGCTGTATGGCTGTGTAAACATCTATTAGACTTACACTTGGATATAATTAACTGTCGTTAGCGTATAGGTGATATCTGCCGTGGGATACTTTAGTTGACACATCATTAACATATAACAAGAGTAATGGGCCCAATACTGAACCTTGTGGGACGATAATGTCAGATTAAGACATTACATTAAACAAACAAGATTTACATCACGACTGGGTACCCTCCAGTGTTTATGTCAAGGCCTAAGACCCAGACATCGTAGTATAGTCAACTGCACTTCTTTCGCTGCCAGCAGCTGACGAGCTCTCATAATCTGCCAGTAGCGCAGTGCTTGTGACGTGGGATGATAGCAGAGAAACAATTTGCAGCCTCTACTCTAGACTGATCCAGTGCGGTTGACGCCGAGACAATACTGGCCGGCGGTCTCCTATGGCATTCCGATCGCCAGCAGCCTTGCCTTCCATGTTTGACAGCGCGTCTGGCGCGATCAAACAGCACAGCCACTAATTAGCGAGCGCGCGCGCCGCCTCTGATTGGATATTCCGGCCGCTGCCACCGCCGCGGCGGCAGCAAACAACCGCGCGCTGGCGCCAGTAGGGGTACACACGCCAGCAGGTTGTCGGCCTTTGTGGCGGGAGCCAGAATTCACCGAGACCAGTAGCGGCTGTTGTATAAGAGGACAAGAGCTCGTGAACACCCAACCTTTTGACGCCCTTCTCATTCATTGGTTATTTTCCTTTGAATGCTGTTAAACGTAATGCAGATGCGGTAATCTGAAATACATAGCACTAAGTCTACCTCACAATGCTACAAGGGCTGTTCTAAAAGTAAGGTCCGATTGGTCGCGAAATGGAAACCACAGCGAAAATCGAAAATTTTATATTCGCAACAGTTAGCCACACCTTCCAGCTACCTCTCCAAATAGCCGCCACCCCGATGCAGACTTTTGTCATAGCGTTGCACAAACTTTCTAGTATCGTCGTCATAGAAAGCAGCCGCGTGTTCTTTCTGATAATTCTCTACGCTGGTCTGCCTTTCGTTATTTGTGCCAAAGTGTTATCTTTGTAGCCAGTGCGGTTCATGTGAGCAGATGAATGTCGCAGGAGCCAATTAAGGACTGTATTGCGAGTGATCAAACACTTCCCATCGAAAACGCTGCAGGAGCATCCTTATTGCATCTGCGGAATGCGGCTGAGAATTGTCTTGAGGAAAGAAATGCATGACATTTATGTTATGTGGGCTGCATAGCTTCAGGAGAAATCTCTCAGCAGGTCCACATACTTGGCAGGAGACACTGTTGTTTTAGGAATTTATGCGTAATCACTTTGCTTCCTGAAGATGTCAATGATCGACAGGCACACTAAAGACACTGCCCAACACATCTGTGCATTGTTCCATCGGATTTTCACAGTGGTTTCAATTTCGCGCCAAATCGGACCTTGCGTTCCGAATACGCCTAGTACGTTGCTACACCTCGAGTCTCCGTGAAACTTGGCATCAGGGTCACGAGCACACCTTCAGTTCTGCACTTTTTAAGGTCCTTTTGCGCATGCGCAGCTGGCGTGACATATTTTCCTTATGGGCCATACATGTATGGATTTGATAAAAAAACGTGCATGGTTCACAGTGTGGTCAGCTACTCCTACAAGTTTACATCAATGCCACCAGGCGGTAGCACGCTGCAGCAGAATTTTAACCCTGTTCGCTTCACATGAATCCCTCTAGAGAGTAGGACTCTATATAGTAATATTAGATCTGACATCAATATATATTATAGTTATACGGACAAAAACGTATTTTGTGGGATTTTGAATGACATATAAAATACTAAGTTTTGGATTTTGTTATATAGAAATCCATTTGAGGCACTGAGAGTCATAAATTACATCATCGTCGACTGTGAGACTAGCATTTACTCAACCTTTGTTAACTGTTGATCTTTTGGTAGGTCAGGTTTATCTGTACTGTAGGCCCACATTGTATGCATGAACCCTAAACAAAAGCTGTTGCACTGGTTTCTTTGATGTTCAGTTAAATGTGGGATCGGCGACAGTGTGTTTTTAGCCCTTATGGTTCTCAGCGCCTCATTTCATGTTGATGGACAGTACTACATGAATTTGATCATTTTCACAAATGGCAGTTTGTGCTTAGAACTGGTTGTTTACTGTGTTGGAATCTGCTTTCGTGTGTAATGTCAATATGAACTCTGTCTCATCTGTTTTAAGTGTTAACAGAAAAGAAAACTACCAGGAAAAGTTATCCACAAAGGAATTACAGCTTTCCAGACCAGATCCATTGACTGAGAAAATGGCGAATTTAAATAAGTGTGACTACAGCGAAGAAAGAAGTATATAATAGGCGTATGTTGTTGTGTGGGTGCAACATAAGTGTGTCTGATTTTCAGCTCGCAAGTTAATTCGTTAACTAATACATGTGTTAGGAATCTTGTACATTTGTGCGGAAAAATAGAAAAGAACGGAAAATGCCAGTGACACAAAAATGCGAAACGGAGAGTAACGAAAGCTTATACGTTATTTCATTCTTGCCCTAAACTGTACTTAAATATGTACAAAATAACGAAATTACCCAAACACAATACTTACATTTTTCAGACAAGTTACGCATATTATTATTATTATTATTGTTATTGATCGTGGCAGTAGCTGTGTAAATATGTTGACGAGCGTAACTATTATACAGGAGGTGATATTAATTTCACACTTTCATATTTATCTGAATCTAAAACTTCACGAACACCCAGAATCTATGAAACATCCTGGCAGATTGAGACTGTGTGCCGGACCGAGACTCGGAATCTACGAGGTGCATTCAAGTTGGAAGGCCTCCGATTTTTTTCTCCAGACTGGAAAGAGATAGAAACATGCGCATTGTTTTAAAATGAGGCCGCGTTTATTGTCAATACGTCCCAGAGATGGCAGCACAGTTCAGCAGATGGAATTTTACCGCCAGCGGCGAGAATGAGAACTGTTTTAAATACTTAAAATGGCGACGTTTTCCTTACTTGAACAGCGTGCAATCTTTCGTTTTCTGAATTTGCGTGGTGTGAAACCAATTGAAATTCATCGACAGTTGAAGGAGACATGTGGTGATGGAGTTATGGATGTGTCGAAAGTGCGTTCGTGGGTGCGAAAGTTCAATGAAGGTAGAACATCGTGTGACAACAAACCGAAACATCCTTGGGATCGCACAAGCCGGTCTGACGACACGATCGAGAAAGTGGAGAGATTGTTTTGGGGGATCGCCAAATGACTGTTGAACAGATCGCCTCCAGAGTTGGCATTTCTGTGGGTTCTGTGCACACAATCCTGCATGACGACCTGAAAATGCGAAAAGTGTCATCCGGGTGGGTGCCACGAATGCTGACGGACGACCACATGGCTGCCCGTGTGGCATGTTGCCAAGCAATGTTGACGCGCAATGACAGCACAAATGGGACTTTCTTTTCGTCGGTTGTGACAATGGATGAGACATGGATGCCATTTTTCAATCCAGAAACAAAGCGCCAGTCAGCTCAATGGAAGCACACAGATTCACCGTCACCAAAAAAAATTCGGGTAACCGCCAGTGCTGAAAAAATGATGGTGTCCATGTTCTGGGACAGCGAGGGCGTAATCCTTACCCATTGCGTTCCAAAGGGCACTACGGTAACAGGTGCATCCTACGAAAATGTTTCGAAGAACAAATTCCTTCCTGCACTGCAACAAAAACGTCCAGGAAGGGCTGCGCGTGTGCTGTTTCACCGAGACAATGCACCCGCACATCGAGCTAACGTTACGCAACAGTTTCTTCGTGATAACAACTTTGAAGTGATTCCTCATGCTCGCTACTCACCTGACCTGGCTCCTAGTGACTTTTGGCTTTTTCCAACAATGAAAGACACTCTCCGTGGCCGCACACTCACCAGCTGTGCTGCTATTGCCTCAGCGATTTGGCAGTGGTCAAAGCAGAGTGCTAAAGAAGCCTTCGCCGCTGCCATGGAATCGTGGCGTCAGCGTTGTGAAAAATGTGTACGTGTGCAGGGCGATTACGTCGAGAAGTAACGCCAGTTTCATCGATTTCGGGTGAGTAGTTAATTAGGAAAAAAATCGGAGGCGTTAGAACCTGAATGCACCTCGTATGCTAACGAGCTGCTACTGGCCGAGGTTGATGTCTTGCGATAGTGGGCAACACTTTCGAGACGGCGTATGACAAGCGGAAGATGATATCAAAAACTTCTTCACGTTCAGTGAATGGGAAAGAATTATCATTATCCGTTACATAATTAGTACTTTGCTTGTCTAGATTAGAGTGGCCATAAACATATACTGTTAGCAGCCCCAAGAAGAAGACACACTGTTTTTGAGCTCCATATTGTACGTTGTTTCTGGGGGTTGTATTGAAGATACAGTGTTCAGCCTTGGTACACTAATGTAAAAGGTATTGAAAACCAGCAATGCAATTTGCACTTTAATTTTCTTATATATGTGCCTGCGAGCCGACATAACGCATTTCCATCGTGTCCGAGTAATACCGGGATGTCAGGTAAATTAGCTTCAATATGTTACGTCCGAAAACTTCACGTAAAATTTAAACCTCCATTTCGTGTTGATTTTATCAAAGCTCGCACGTGTATAGTCATATGTTATGTATTTACGTACAATGAGTTCTGCAGAGAACATATTTTCTACTATAACATCAGTTGTGCCTCCTGCAATTTGAGCAGTAGTATCTCTTTCAGGCGATCGTTCACCACAATTTTCATTGTATATCAGCGTGGACAAACCTGTACTTTTGAGAATTTTCGGAAGATGCTAGTAAACTGACGATTTTAATTTGTGGTTTCTATAGCTATTTTCAAGTTACATATTGTGTTACGTTTGGAGTTCTGTTTTAACACGAGCGTATATCGTCTGTATTTATCAATTAGTACAACAAGTATAATACCATGTTTTACTGTTGCCTCAATAGAAATATCGCTTTGTTTAGTAATTATTTCACTTCTCAAAAAATGATTCAAATGGCTCTGAGCACTATAAGACTTAACTTCTGAGGTCATCATTCCCCAGAACTTAGAACTACTTAAACCCAACTAACCTAAGGACATCACACACATCCATGCCCGAGGCAGGATTCGAACCTGCGACCATAGCTGTCGCACTTCACTTCTCAAATTAAATTAGCATATACATGGAGCTCATTGTAACTGAAGACATCGAAACACCTCGAAAACTACACATCGGTTCAAAACAATCTGCGTTTCTAATTTGTTTGTCGATGGGGACATCCAGCGATACCATACCTGACCCGCCACCTCATCCTTTGACGGGGTGCAGCATTGAAATCTTCAACGGGAATCCGCGTCTATTTTTTTTTTGTTGATCACGATTCTACGACAAAATGTACATACCTTTTGTCTGAAGCAATTTCTTCGTTTCGCCACAGATGGTGCTGTAAATGGGTATGCAGTAGTAATTTACGAAATGCTTCTCAATGGTCCTTGAATGTCCAATGGCACGTGGGACCCCACCTCCATTCTGCGAGGCTAGCAGGTGTAAGTACTCCATAACGTCTACTTGGAAACCCCATTCGCAACGTTGTATGCCTCAAGAATATCAAACAAGGGACTACCCTACGCGCCACTGTAGCCAAGGCTCGAGGCGAACGCTACTCTGCTTTCCAGTAAGGGAATGTGTTTGAGTGTAATAACGCCAACTTCGATACACTTAATGATCCTTTTTCAAATCACCGTACACTTGAGAGAAGCATATTTTGCAGGAATGTCAACACAGGCGTTACTGATGCTATTAACCATGTCTTCACGGCGTGTTGGCACTTGCTGGTACACCTTATCTTTTAAATGTCTCCACAGGAGCCGGCCGCGGTGGTCTCGCGGTTCTAGGCTCTCAGTCCGAAACCGCGCGACTGCTACGGTCGCAGGTTCGAATCCTGCCTCGGGCATGGATGTGTGTGATGTCCTTAGGTTAGTTAGGTTTAAGTAGTTCTAAGTTCTAGGGGACTGATGACCACAGATGTTAAGTCCCATAGTGCTCAGAGCCATTTGAACAATTTTTCTCCACAGAAAGAAATCTGGTGACCTAGCGGACCAGTTAATAGCACCACCTCTGCCGATCAACTGACCAATGTAAACACAGTCTAATACCTCCCGTGCTTCAGTTGCTTGATGCGGCGGCCAGTTGTCACGCTGAAACCACATACGTTGGCGAACGTCCAGGGCAACACGCTGCAAATAGTACCGGTGGCCCCTGCTCCAAAAAGTTTGATATTTGCTTTCATTCCACGTGTCGTCGATAAAATACGGATCTATGAGTTCGTTCCCCATGATGCCACACCATACGTTAACCGACCAAGGACGTTGCTGGTCAACTTGCCGTAACTAGTAATCGATGTTATGCCGGTTAACGCTACCATGATTTGTGAACGTAGACTCATTGAGAAATAGCAAAGAATGTGGGGTCATTTTCTTTTGTTTACGTGCCCATTCATAAATAAACGGTACCCGGTTATGGAAATCGGCGCCATGAAGTTTGCGATGGAGTGGGACGTGTTCTGGGTGATAGGTATGACGATACAGTATTGTGACAACACTACCTACGGACATACCGGAATCGTAGTGTTATTGCCGGGTGCTTATCCGTGCGTTGTGGTATACTGCCACTGGTACAGCTGTTTCATTAGCTTTTACTGTAACACGTTTGCTTCGTTTCACTTTGCCGGTCTGCACGCTGCCGAAGACATAAAGGCGTTGACAACCTTGTAAAAGAACGAACAGAGAGAGCTTTATCTGGAAAACGCCTAGCATACAAGGCAACATTTCTACTATATTCTCCGTAAATCAGGATCATTTCAATTTTTTTCGTCTATGGCTGTAACATTCATAGTTCATGAGCACGTTGTTCTCTAGATGATAAGTAGGTGTGCAGGCAATTAACTCTGCGGAAGTACTGCAATGTACGTTAGCTCCGCCCGTTATGTACCGCCTGTTATGATACGTCGTAGTTCGCTACATGGCCACGGTGGCATGATATGTCGGTGGAATAAAACATTGCGAATGGGGTTCCCAATTACACGAAATGAAATACTGGTTTGTCCTGCGTTCGCAACGCGAAGGTGGGGTTCCACATCCATTGGATATTCAAGGGCCATTGAGTAGCATGTAACTTACGATTGTGTACTCTTTTCTATTTCTCCGAATACAGTGCCACCTGTGGCGAAACAGACAAAATGCTGAAGACGAAAGGTATGTAGATTTTGCCGCAGATTAGTAATCTGCAATAAAAAACAGCAGCTACCGTTGAACATTTCAAAGTTGCCCCCCCCCCCCCCGCCACTCACGCACGGAGTGGGGGGGGGGGGGGGGTTGAGTGCGGTATCGTTGGATGTCCCCCTCTGAGACAAACAAATTGAACAAACTTTTTTTGATCCGATGTGTAGTTTTCGAGATATTTCAATATCTTCAGTTAAAAACAGCTGTAGAAATAACACCACTGGTCAGAATGACATCAAATTGCACCGGAATATTATCGGAGAAGGGGGAAAACGTATGGCAGAAGAAAAATAAATAGTTACAAAATGTAGCAATACATGGCGCTGTAGTCATCACAATTTAATAGTCATCAACTACAAATGACAAATGAATCATACAACAATGCCTAAGGTATACGTTTGGCTTAAACAAACCGTACTATTCAGTGAGCATGGGTGTACAGGTGTGATACTGTTAGTTACGTAAGCCCATCCACCACGCAAGGTCATATCACATCGGGTGGGAGAAATCGGTTTTTCATTGTCCTGAGGCCAAAAAACGCATAAAAAGCATCAATCACAATCGTCTTTAATTGTCCTGAGGGCAAAACCCGTATAAAAAACATCAATAAAAAAACAAATCGCATTATTAATTTCCGTGTGACTGGAGCAAAACATGTTCAGCATGCTGTCCACCGTTTTCTGCAATAACTTGAAATCGAGAAACAGCATGTACCACAATTGATCGAGATGTTTCCGGAGTCGCGTTGAGTATGTCTTGCGCAATACGTACATTCAGTGCAGCTAAGTTTGCAATCGAAATACTGAACACATCTTTCAGACAGCAGGGGACTGATGACCACAGCAGTTAAGTCCAATAGTGCTCAGAGCCATTTGAACCAACCATTTTTTCAGACAGCCCCACAGCCAGAAGTCACACGGATTAAGATCAGGTGATCGGGACGGCCAGGCTGTGGGGAAATGGCGGCTGATAATTCTAGCATTTCCGAAATGGCGCTTCACCAGTTACTTAACTGGATTTGCAATGTGCGGAGGTGCGCCATCTTGCATAAAAATGATCCCATCCACACATCAACGTTGTTGGAGAGCTGGGATGACGTGGTTGCCCAAAAGACACTCATAGCGCTTACCAGTGACGGTACAGGTAACAGGACCGGAAGCACCTGTCTCTTCGAAAAAATATGGTCCTATGATAAATGATGGCGTAAACCCGCACCACACGGTGACCTTTTCAGGATGAAGTGGTACTGGTTGATTTGCGTGTGGATTTTCCGTTGCCCATATTCGACAATTCTGTGTATTGACAAATCCTGTCAGATGGCAGTGGGCTTCGTCTGTCCACAAAATCTTCCACGGCCAGTCATTGTCCACTTCCATGCGAGCCAGTAATTCTAAAACAAAGGTCTCTCTTGCTGGCAGGTCAACAGGAAACAACTCGTGCACATGGGTAATTTTGAATGGGTAGCAAAGAAGGATTTTTCGTAGGATTTTACGCACCGTGCTCACGGGCATGTCGAATGTTCGGAAAACTCTCCCTGCATTACACGTTTCCACACCACCACTCGTCTCCTCCTGCATTGCTGTGGCCATTGCTTCCACTGACGTCGAATGAATTCGTGTACTCCCTCTATCAGGTTGCACACCAAAAGAACCCGTCTTTTCGACTTTCCGAATCACGGCAGTCATCGGACCAATGCCTTTTTTTAAACCCTTCAGTGTCCGAAACTTCTGCAGAGCGACGTGTACACAGCCATCATCCTTTTAATGCAGCTTTACAAGCAGAGAGCGATCCTGCATTGAGACAGTCATGGCGAACGTCGCAGACGCGAAAGGAAGAAAAGCTGTGTACCCGGCGTTTTTATACCAACTTCAGGTGGTCGTGCGCACGACAGGTGTTTTCATTTACGTATTCTGACACGTACAGCGCCATCTATTGATCAATTTGCACACTATTTATTTTCTTCTGCCATACGTTTTCCCCCTTTTCCGAAAATATTCCGTAGTAATTTGACATCATTCTGCCCAGTGCTCTTATTTCTATAGAATTTTCAGTTTAACCCTAATTACAACCAACCTGTATAGGTGGTGTCCGTCCTTTCAGACATGACTGAAAGAAAAGATACCATTTTGATCCAGCAGTCGTTATCACTTAAACCGGCCGTTGTGGCCGAGCGGTTCTAGGCGCTTCTGTCTGGAATCGAGCGACTGCCATGCCTCGGGCATGGATGTGTGTGAAGTCCTTAGGTTAGGGGACTGATGACCTCAGATGTTAAGTCCCATAGTGCTCAGAGCCATTTGAGCCATTTGTTATCACTTAAGCCACAAACGAATTGCAGACATTGGACTTCCCCCATCTGCTACTATTCCTCGAACACATCTGCATACTCGACACCTCCCGCCGCCTTGATCTCCCTCACCCCCTGGTTGCTCCACTACTCTCCCTTCCTCACCTTCACTGTTGTGTCCCCCCTACCCTCCATCTATTCACCCTTCATCTCCTTTCCCAAGGTGGCTCCCATCAACCCCCCCTCCCTGACAGTGCCCTCTCTCCCTCCATTTATCCCTCCTATCAACTCTGATCCTCGCTGCCCCCCTCCTTTCCTCTGTCCTTTCCCTGGGCTCCCTCATCCCCCCTTCCATCCTGTGTTTCTCCCCACCTAACCTCCCTGATGATGCCCTCTCACCATCCATTTATCCCTCCTATCAACTCTGATCCTCGCTGCCCCCCTCCTTTCCTCCGTCCTTTCCTTGGGCTCCCTCATCCCCCCTTCCATCCTGTGTTTCTCCCCACCTAACCTCCCTGATGATGCCCTCTCTCCCTCCATTTATCCCTCCTATCAACTCTGATCCTCGCTGCCCCCCTCCTATCCTCCGTCCTTTCCTTGGGCTCCCTCATCCCCCCTTCCATCCTGTGTTTCTCCCCACCTAACCTCCCTGATGATGCCCTCTCTCCCTCCATTTATCCCTCCTATCAACTCTGATCCTCGCTGCCCCCCTCCTTTCCTCCGTCCTTTCCTTGGGCTCCCTCATCCCCCCTTCCATCCTGTGTTTCTCCCCACCTAACCTCCCTGATGATGCCCTCTCTCCCTCCATTTATCCCTCCTATCAACTCTGATCCTCGCTGCCCCCCTCCTTTCCTCCGTCCTTTCCTTGGGCTCCCTCATCCCCCCTTCCATCTTGTGTTTCTCCCCACCTAACCTCCCTGATGATGCCCTCTCTCCCTCCATTTATCCCTCCTATCAACTCTGATCCTCGCTGCCCCCCTCCTTTCCTCCATCCTTTCCTTGGGCTCCCTCATCCCCCCTTCCATCCTGTGTTTCTCCCCACCTAACCTCCCTGATAATGCCCTGTCTCCCTCCATTTATCCCTCCTATCAACTCTGATCCTCGCTGCCCCCCTCCTTTCCTCCGTCCTTTCCTTGGGCTCCCTCATCCCCCCTTCCATCCTGTGTTTCTCCCCACCTAACCTCCCTGATGATGCCCTCTCTCCCTCCATTTATCCCTCCTATCAACTCTGATCCTCGCTGCCCCCCTCCTTTCCTCCGTCCTTTCCTTGGGCTCCCTCATCCCCCCTTCCATCCTGTGTTTCTCCCCACCTAACCTCCCTGATGATGCCCTCTCACCCTCCATTTATCCCTCCTATCAACTTTGATCCTCACTGCCCCCCTCCTATCCTCCGTCCTTTCCTTGGGCTCCCTCATCCCCCCTTCCATCCTGTGTTTCTCCCCACCTAACCTCTCCCTACCTCCCTTCTCCCCCCCCCCCCGAGTCCTTTTGCATTCCATTCCTCTGCCTCTCCCCATTCCCTGTTGCATCTGCCCAGCAACCCCCCCCCCCCTCTTATGGGTCCTCATCCTCCATTGTCTCCTTCCCCCCCCCTCCCACCATCGTTTTTCCTCTCCTTCCCCCTTTCCATTTTCCCATCATCTGTCCAGTTTCCCCCCACCAGCCCTCAGCTGTAGTACGTCATATTCGCCAACTTTTTAGTGCAGTGTTCAAGTGTATGTTCAGTTTTGTTTGTCTTTCCAAAGTGTTGCGAACAGAAATCATGCTGTCGCTGGGTGTGAATTTTATGTCTCTTGCGAACAGAAACTAGACTGTCGCTATGTTTTTTAATTGTCTATTATTTTACCTGTCTGCTTCATATGTATTTTATTAGCATCATCATACCTTTGTTCTATGTTTTAAGATCCACGATTTTTCCGCCATGCTACCATTTAAGTCTCCGATTTTGTCGCCTGTTTTTATTATATGTTCTCCTCATCCATTTAAAACAAAGTCTGTAGGCTGAAGAGCGGCATACTGCTGCCAGCCCGCCCCCTTGTGTGCGGGGGGGGGGGGGGGGAATCGAAACTCAATAAAGGAAGAAAAACAAACAGACATTGGCTGCGGGCGGGCATTTATTGAAATCAGTGGGAAAAGTAGTAAATTTATGGCGGAACCGAACCCCGGTCTCCTGTTTACTAGGCACTAGCTCTGATCACTAAGACATCCGGACACAGTGGTCACTGCAGCTGCACGCCTGTCGGCAGACTCAAATTCTCAACTTGCTCACACTCTACTGATATAGTGCCCCTTGCCCATTATACTCCTTACTCGCGGTATTTTGCCGGTTCCCGCAACAATTCGAGCCTGCTGCGTGTGTCTGAGAGAACAGACACCGCGTATACATATATATAATTACGGCAAAACGCCCAATTATCTCTGTAGTGCAGATGCACGCCAGACTCGGACCCTTACGGGAATCGGGGAAATGCCGCGTGTAATGAGGATAATGGGCAAGGGGCACTTACATTAGTAGTCTATGAAACTTTTTGTTTTTGACGCATTAGTTTCCTGACTTGATACGGCCCGCCACAAATTCCTCTCTTGTGCCAACCTCTTCATCTCTGAGTAGCAGTTGCAAACTACGTCCTCAGTTAGTTGCTGGATGTATTCCAACCTCTATCTTCCTCTACAGCTTTTACCCTCTACAGCTCCGTCTAGCACAATGGAAGTCCTACCGACTGGTCCCTTCGTCTTCTCAGTCCTTCCCATATATTCCTTTCCTCTCCGATTCTTCAGAGAACCACCACATTGCTCACCTTATCAGTCCAACTAATTTTCAACATTCTTCTGCAGTGCCACCTCTCAAATGATTAGATTCTCGCCTGTTCCGATTTTCCTCAATTCATGTTTCCACTATACGTACAGTCTCAGAAATTTCTTCCTCAAACTGAGGCTTGTGTTTGATACTAGGAGACTTCTCTTGGTAAGGAATCCCCTTTTTGCCAGTGGTAGTCAGCTTTTTATGCCCTCCCTGCACCGTCCACCATGGGTTACTTTGACACGCAGGTAGCAGAATTCCTTAACTCTACCTCCTTCATTATTACCAATCGTGACGTGAAGTTTCTCGCTGTTCTCGTTTCTGCTACTTCTCATTAAATTCGTCTTTCTTCGATTTACAATCAATCGATATTCTGTAGTCATTAGCCTGTTGGTTCCGTTTAGCAGAGCCTGTAATTCTTCGTCACTTCCACTGAGGATACCAATGTCATCAGCGAATCTTATTATTGATATCCTTTCACTATGAATTTTAATTCCGCTCTTGGTCTTTCACTCATATTGTTCCTTCTTGACTCATGCAAATATAGTATACTACCCGTCTGCCACTATAGCTTACCCCTTCTTTTCTCAGAATCTCGATCTAGCACTGTTTTACATTGTCGAACGCTTTTTCCAGGTCGAAAAGTCCTATCAATGTGTCTCCACTTTTCTTTACTGTTACTTCTATTAACAACCGCAACGTCAGACCTGCCTCACTGGTTCCTTTACCTTTCGTAAAGCCAAACTGATATTCGTCTAACCCATCCACAATGTACTTTTCCATTCTTCTGAGTATTACTTGTTTCTTCCGAAAGTAAGATAGTATGTCGCTAGACTCATACATTCCACAGACCAACGTGAATAGTTGTTTTGTTGCCACTTCCCGCAATGATCTTCGAAGTTCTGATCGTATGTTATCTACCACTTCTCCCTTATTCGATCTGAAGTCTTCCAAAGCGCTTTTAAATTCTGATTCTAATACCGGGCCCGCTCTCACTCTCCTATATTGACAGCTGTTTCTTCTTTTATCACGTCATCAGGCAAGTCTTCCCCTTATACAGGCCTTCAGTGTACCCTTTCCACCTAGCCGCTCTCTCCCTTGCATTTAACGGTGGAATTGCCATCGCAGTCTTAAGGCTACCATGCTTGCGTTTAATTTGGCCGACGGTCGTTTTGACTTTCTATACTCTGACAGTCATTTCTTTTTCTGTTTCGTCATATGTTTCACGTAGTGATTTAGCCTATCTTCCCTGCGCTTCCTGTGTATTTCATTCCTAAGTGACTTCTGTTTCTGTATTCTTGAATTAACCTGAGAATTTCTGTATTTCCTTCTTTCATCAATAAATTGAAGTATTTGTCCTGTTACCCATGGTTTCTCCGTAGTTATCTTCTTTGTGTCAAAATTTTTCTTTCCAACTTCTGTGATTGCCCTTTTTACAGATGTCCATTCCTCTTCAACTGAGGTGCCTACTCAGCTATTCCTTATCGCAATATCTATAGCTTGAGAGAACTTCAAGCTTATGTCATCGGTCCTTACTAGTTCCGTATCCCTGATTCTTCCTGACTGTCCTGTTAAAATTCACCCTACTCTTTATCACTTCTAAATTGTGAACTGAGACTATATCAGTTCCAAGATACGTATTACTATCCAATACCCGATTTCGGACAACGATGGAATCCAAAAGATATCTTCCGACATCTCCCGCGGCATTTCCAAGTTCCCTCCTCCGCCTGTGATTCTTGAACAGAGTATTCGCTATTACTAGCTGAAATTTATCGCAGAACTCAATTAGCCTTTCTCCTGTCTCATTCCTAGTACCAAGTCTATATTCTTCCAACCCCATCTACGACTGCTTCCTCCACAATCACATTCCAGTCGCCACTGACTATTAGATTATCATCTCCCTTTACATGCTGCATTATCAGTTCAGTATCCTCATATATTTTCTCTGTCTCTTCATCTTCATATTGCGACGTCAGCATGTATACCTCAGCTATCGTTGTCGGTGTTGGTTTGCTGTCGATTCTGGTGAGAACAACGCTATCACTGAAATGTTCACACTACGCCACATTCTTTCCTACACTCCTACTCATAATGAATCCTACTCCCCTTGTACCATTTTCTGCTGCAGTTGATATCACCCTATACTCGACCAACCGTAAATTCTTGTCTTCTTTTGATTTCACTTCACTGACGCCCACTATTTTTAGATTGTGCCTTAGCATTTCCCTTTTCAAATATTATAGTTTTCCTACTACATTCAGACTTCTGACATTCTACGCCCAGACTCGTAGAACTATATTATCTTCGTTGGCTATTCAGTTTTTTTCTCATGGTCACCTCCTCTTTAGCAGTCCCCTGCCGAGGATCCGAATGGGGGTCTAGTTTGGAATCTTCTGCCATTGGAGAGATCATCATGATACTTTTTCCGTTCCAGGCAGCACTTTCTGAGGATACACATTACGTGTCTTTAATGCAGTGGTTTCAATTGGTTCTGCATCCTTATGCCGTTGGTCATCGCCGATTCTTCCGTATTTGGGGGGAGTTTCCCATCCCAAAGGCAAAAGAGTGCCCTGAACCTAAGACCGCTCCTCCGCCCTCTTTGACAAGGCAGTTAGAAGAATGAGGGTGACTTCTGATGCCGGAAGTGTTCGGCCGCCATTGCTGATGACTCTTATTCGGGTTCGCACCCGATACCGAGGGTGTATGGATTCCTATTCAAAGACGCTATCCTTAGACCACGGGTGCTAATTCAATGACGTCACTTTGGCACCATCGCTATTATGTGACACGTTCACGATGGGCGCCGGCCGTCGGGGCCGAGCGGTTCTAGGCGCTGCAGTCCGGAACCGCGCTGCTGCTACTGTCGCAGGTTCGAATCCTGCCTCGGGCATGGATGTGTGTGATGTTCTTAGGTTAGTTCGGTTCAATTAGTTCTAAGTCTAGGGGACTGATGACCTCAGATGTTAAGTCCCATAGCCATTTGAACCATTTTTTTGGAGTTGGACAGAAGATGGCGAAATTTGGTATGATGTCACACTCGCATCAAACTTCACCACAATTCCGCTCAACGCGATCATGGAGGTGTTACAGTATAGAAAGGTCATCACACCCTCTCACACCCACATTTCAGTCTTTATTTTCACGCCTGTGAGTTGCAGGTAAGAACTACACCACCCAAATTGTGTGGTTTTCTTTTGCGTGGCCTAGGTAAACATTTCGGACACATTACTGCCCAGAATCGACATGAAAAGCCCAAGGGAGATGGCATAAAGGGCGTCAATGAAACCTTAACTTTCCTTGTAGCGTTGATTCCCACACATCAGCGGTCGAAAACGACAGTTCACAGTGCGGAGAGGAGTAGGACGATATTGTTGACAATTTTCGAATCTGCTGATGCGCCTCAGACGATTCCGTGCTGCTTTAAGGAAATCGTGGGGCTGCAACCCCACTGAACGCGATATTACCCATTCTGAGTACAGTGCGACCACAAATTTTGCCTTAGTGTACAGTGTGGAACCACAAGGGATCATTCAGAACCGTACGACGAAACTGGAGCGTGATCAGAAGACAACTGATGCTGTTTCTGCTCTGCTTTGCTCCCTCCTGTGGAGTGATAATGGAGGGATGCAAAACTGACACGTGCACGAATAAAGTGGAAAAGTGGCCCCCAGTTCGGCAGTACCCTCGACACACCCGCGGAACTTTGATTACCACGTGAAAATGTAGCTTCACAGACTTCGACATCCATTCAGGTGAGTGGCGTACTGTGGCTGCCTAGCTCCAGATGGCAGCAAACCCCAACAATGACTTGTCGAACAGGTTGCCGAGCTCTCAGGCTCTCGAGCAGCCGCGAGGCACCACTAAGGCGAATGGCCACAAAGATTTCTGACTACAGTTTTAATGTGCTCAACGAAGTTGTGTTGGTGGCACCGAGGGTGCTGCCGGACTGGAGGTCTTAAATGGACCCTTTGCTGTTTCTTCTGCAGACATGTCAGTGTAGCACCCCTCCCATATTATACCACAAGAGGTCGCCAATCAGAAGGGCTGAAAAAGCATAAATACTCTTTGCAGCTTTCAATCACGTTCAGATTTCGCCGAATGCTTTTTAATGGTTCCTAGCTGTTCCACTATGTATACCAGAGCAAAACACTGATATTGCACCACACTACAAAGATGTCAAATAAGCTTGCAACGCCACGATGTACTTACACTACTAGCCATTAAAATTGCTACAATACGAAGATGACGTGCTACAGACGCGAAATTTAATCGACAGGAATAAGATGCTGTGATATGCAAACGATTAGCATTTCGGAGCATTCACACAAGGTTGGTGCCGGTGGCGACACCTACAACGTGCTGACACGAGGAAAGTTTCCAACCGATTTCTCATACACAAACAGCAGTTGACCGGCGTTGCCTGGTGAAACGTTGTTGTGGTGCTTCGTGTAAGGAGGAGAAATGCGTACCATCACGTTTCCGACTTTGATAAAGGTCGGATTGTAGCCTATCTCGATTGCGGTTTATCGTATCGCGACATTGCTGCTCGCGTTGGTCGAGATCCAATGACTGTTAGCAGAATATGTAATCGGTGGGTTCAGGAGGCTAATACGAAACGCCGTGCTGGATGCCAACGGCCTCGTATCACTAGCAGTCGAGATGACAGGCATATTATCCGCATGGCTGTAACGGATCGTGCAGCCACGTCTCGATCCATAAGTCAACAGATGGGGACGTTTGCAAGACAACAACTATCTGCAAGAACAGTTCGACGACGTTTCCAGCAGCATGGACTATCAGCTCGGAGACCATGGCTGCGGTTACCCTTGACGCTACATCACAGACAGGAGCGCCTGCGGTGGTGTACTCAACGAGGAACCTGAGTGCACGAATGGCGAAACGTCACTTTTTCGGATGAATCCAGGTTCTGTTTACAGCATCATGATGGTAGCATCCGTGTTTGGCGACATCGCGGTGAACGCACATTGGAAGCGTGTATTCGTCGTCGCCATACTGGCGTATCACCCGGCGTGAAGTTATGGGCTGCCTTTAGTTACACGCCTCGGCCACCTCTTGTTCACATTGACGGCACTTTGGACAGTGGACGTTACATTTCAGATGTGTTACGACCCGTGGCTGTACCCTTCATTCGGCCCTCCGAAACCCTACATTTCAGCAGGATAATGCACGAGCGCATGTTCCAGGTCGTGTACGGGCCTTTCTGGATACAGAAAATGTTCGACTGCTGCTCTGGCCAGCACATTCTCCAGATCTCACACCAATTGAAAACGTCTGGTCAATGATGGCCGAGCAACTAGCTCGTCACAATACTCTTGATGAACTGTGGTATCGTGTTGAAGCTGCATGGGCAGCTGTACCTGTACACGCCATCCAAGCTCTGTTTGACTCAATGTCCAGGCGTATCAAGGCCGTTATTACGGCCAGAGGTGGTTGTTCTGTGTACTGATTCCTCAGGATCTATGCACCCAAATTGCGTGAAAATGTAATCACATGTCAGTTCTAGTATAATATATTTGTCCAATGAATACCTGTTTACTATTTCTTCTTGGTGTAGCAATTTTAATGGCCAGTAGTGTAGAATAGGTCTGAAACGTCCGGGAGTAGTTAGCAGTGTCGAACGTTGTGAAGGACGCCGTCCTGCTGCTCATAGCACTGCGAACTGTCGTCATCGAACGCGAAAGGTTTGGGCATCTGTGCCCCTAAAGAAGTTGCGGCTTCATTGACACCCTGTATTGCCACCATCTGAAAGCTTTTCGTGTTACGTCTGAAGGCAGTAGTTCTGAAACTTTTCTTCGCCAAACCGTAAGGAAACCGCACTATTTCGATGCTGTGTGCCGTGGTTCTGACCTCCATATCAAAGGCATCAAAAGAGGTGGTATGATGCCCTTCTCATCATATGACGATGATGTTGAGCAGAATTACTGCGTAACTTGTTGCCAAGCTGACATCATTAACACTCGTTACAGCTCACTTGAACTTTTGAGCTGTGACGTTTCTTCGATTGTGTTGACACCTCTGTCTGAAGCGTGGCCGAACCCGAGGGTGACATCATTGGCCGCCACGCTTATGCGCCATTACACGTGGAAGTTGTAGGCACCATTGAGAGGAATTTCAAACTTATGTGTCACAATGGAAGGCAAGTGATTTCGAGAAAGTGTTACGTTTTGTGCTGTGTAGCTTAACAGATCCAGAAATTAGAATCAGCAAGCTTATTCTAAAGTTATTTGTTACTGTTCTAAAGGTCACTACACCAGTCATAGTCTTTGCTATTCTTGAACTTAGGATGAGTTACATGACATTCGTCAGCTCCTGACTACTCTCCAATTATTGAATGCTGCTGCGAGTGTGTATTTTGGGAGGCACGTGTGGTACCTCAAATACTACTTCGTCCTGTGTATCCTGTCGCCCCTACAGTCTATCGCTACTTGTCCATGTGATTTTGAGTGGCCAGTCAATGGTAGAGCTAACTGTCATACCAGGAAAGACACGGCCCAGGGAGAACTTAGACTGTTCTACCCATCCCCCTAACCAAATAGTTTGAATTATTGTCATCCATTGAAACTGACACAGAGCGAGTGAGCCTCGTTTCCACTATTGGGAAAATACTGCGTCCTGTGTCAAGAAGAGGCAAACGGAGAATGGCCGGCATTTCAAATGAATGGCGGATAATGGTACCCCACAGGGAAATGGGAACAAGAGATGGGAAGAAACACGACGTGCACTCGATGGGTATGTATGGGTACGTCAGTCGAGCTTTGAAGAGGCTATTCCGGCGGCCATTGAGGAGACAGGATGCCATCAATCGCAGATTGTGGCGCACCTTGGAATGGACGCAGCGTCTGGGCTCCGAGGTCAGAATCAAGCCAGCGACTGCCAGAGAAGGTCGAGATGACCAGCCTTACAGAGTTTCAACGAAGCTTATTTCGCAGCATTGTCCCCAGAATTGTTCGTGGCCTTGGGTTCTGAGTCGAGTTGAAGGACTGAGCCAAAGACTCCGAAGGTTCTATGACATTAGTAAGCCGCGGCCTCCTAAACTTGTGGCATATGGTTCAGAACAGAAGCATCCCCCTAAATTAGCAAGGCGTGCACTAACCATCAAGGGCTGCTACACAGGTAGCTGACTGTGAATGGCGTGCACACAACGGTTTTTTAGATTAGCTGATACTCCATCCACTACAGATAAAAATTTCTGTACGGGACACGGATATGTCACAAAAAAATGCCCCCTACAGCAGAGGATATTAAAATCCTAGCGATTAACTGCCTAAACATTCGCAACAAAGTGCTCATGTTTGAAGCGTTTCTAAAAATCCGTGAAGCTCACTTAACACAAGATTCAATACGATGTTTAAAACCAGGGATTGAAAGCCGAGAAATTTTTCGGTAAAATCTAAGCGTAAATCGGACGGTAGTTTAAAGGTAAATGGATGTGGTTTGTTTGTTGCAGTAGCAAGAATCTAAAACTCACTGAAATAGAAACACAAATACCGTGTCTGGATAAGTGTTAGTAGCATTTATTCATAACTGCGTCCTCATATCGTCTACCAGACTCATCTCGAGATGCAACCGATAACTTCACAGAAAACCTTAGTTCGCTAGTACTTAAGTTCCCTAATAATACATTCGTCATCGGAGGAAGCCTAATCATTCAAAAATCAAATGGAAAAAATACTGTTTTGCAAGTGGTAGAAGTGACAATACGTCCTGGGAACTGTTACTGAATGGTTGAAATATATTGGATGCAATAGCATCAAACAAACCTTGCCTCTATGTAGCTGTCCACACTGAAATTCATATCAGCGACCACGAGACAGTGATTACCACAGGGCAAAGGATAACTAAAAGAAGTAGAAGAATTTATATATTCAACAAACTAGATAGAAAGGCAGCAGTGTCGGATCTCAACAAGTAACTCGAACTATTTATCTCTTGAGAGGAGCATGTTGAGGAACGGTTGTTCATGTCTAGAAGACTACTTGACCATGCTCTTGAATGATATATACATAGTATATCAGTTCACGCTCGGGGGGATCCTCCATGGTGTATAGTCACCTTACAGAAACTTCAAAGATAAAGAGTACTATATAGCAGGTGTAAAGCAAAGCATAATGCAGCTGGGAGACGCTGAACGAATCGCGTTTGGCTGCCTAGAGCGCAATCCGTGATGTCTTGAACCACCACCGCCAATAAATGAATAATAAATCACGAAGGATCTCTTACAAAATCCAAAGAAATTCTGGTTATATATGAAGGCTGTCAGTGGCATCGAAGTTAGTGTCCAGACCACACAAGAAAGGCTTTATTTTCTAATATATCTTGCCAGGGATCATCCAGAGGCATATCTCCAGTTTTATGTTCCCACCACCGCAAAAATGATATTGTCTGTGTGTTCAGATACAGCTGAAATCGCTAATACTGTATGACGTTACAGGGCTGGATGAAACCATTATCAGATTCTATGCCGAATTTGCGTGTGAAATGGCCCCCCTTTTAATCATAATCTGTCGAAAAATAATCGTGCTGAGTAGATGAAAGAAAGTGCAGGTCACATACTTCTACAAGAAGGGTAGCAAGAGTTATCCACAATACTACCGTCCAATATCTTTGACGTCGAGCTGTTGTAGAATCGTAGAACTTATTATAACCTCAAACGTAATAAGGTGCCACGAAGGGAATGACCTCCCTCACTCCTAGGCAGCGTGGATTCGGGAATTCTCTATCATGTGAAGAGTAGCTTGCACTTTCCTCGTATTGCATCCGAAAGCCATAGATCAAGGTAGTCAGGTAGATGCAGAATTTCTCGATTTCTGAAATGCATTTTACTCAATACCACACTTCCCTTTATTATTGAAAGTACGCTCGTGTGGGATGTCAAGAGAAATAGGTGACTAGATTTAGAATTTCTTGTTAGGGAGGAATCGTCATATTATCTAGCATGGAGAGACATAGACAGATGTAGAAGTAGTTTTGGCAGTGGCTAAGGGATGTGTGTTGGTACCCTTACTGTCTGTGTGTTACAGTAATAATCTAGCAGACGAAATCAAAAGTAACGTCAGAAATTTTGGGAAACGGCGTGGTTATCTGTAATGAAATACTATTTGAAAAAAGACGGACAGATATTTGGTCGGACCTTAATGAGATTTCAATATGCTGCTTACCTTAAATGTTCATAAATGTAACACCGTGCGTTTCACAAAACAAATAAACGTAGTAACCTGTGACTAAAATGTCGAAGACTGCCTATTGGAAACGGTGAACTCATATAAATGCCTGAGTGTGCCCATTTGAAGGATATGAAATTTAACAAAGACATAGGCTCAGTCATAAGCAAAGTAAGTGACAGACATCGGTTAATTTGTAAAATACTAGAGATATGCAGTCAAGAAAATGCTTACGTGTCACTCGCGTAGTCCATCCTAGAGTATTACACGAGTGTGTGGAATCCATGGCAAATAGGACTGTCAAGGGATGATGTACAGGCTGACAATTATTGAGCTATATGAAACAAAGTCGTCATAACTTGTGAACAGTTTGAGTTAGGATGGTTGGCCGCGGGACATGTTGGGAATTAGTATGCGCGCGGCTGGTCCCGGCGGAGGTTCGAGTCCTCCCTCGGGCATAGGTGTGTGTGTGTTTGTCCTTAGGACAATTTAGGTTAAGTAGTGTGTAAGCTTAGGGACTGACGACCTTAGTAGTTCAGTCCCACAAGATTTCACACACATTCGATTTGAATTAGTATGCGCATGCATATGCGCCTTGTTGTTCCATTTGGATGGGTTAACCAGTAAGCAAAATTGGCGCATTTTGGAGAAAGGGGTGGGGGGTATTGAGGACTGAGAATCTGGATATCGCGATCAAGAAATCTCTTCACCCTCAGTGGGTGACTGAGTGGTGTGCAATGTCCAGTCACGGAATAATCAGTGCAACATTCATTGATGGCACAGTGACTACCAAATGGTCAAATGGTACGTGAAGGCTTTGGAAGATGATTTCATCCCAATTATCCAATGTGACCCTTATTTGGACAAAATGTGGTTCATGCAAGACGCAGATCGTCCCCATCGAAGCAGGAGAGTGATGTCCTGGAGAAGGACTTTGGGGATCGCTTTCTGGCTCTCAGCTACCCAGAGACCTCTGGCATGGGCCTCGGTTGACCGCCATGTTCTCCAGATCTGAACACACCTGATCCCTTTTTGTGGGGCTATATTAAAGGCAAGGTGTACAGCAATAACCTCAGAACCATTGCTAAGTTGAAAACGGCCATGCAGGAGGTCATCGACAACTATGTTCCGACACTTCAGCGGGTGATGAAGAATTTCGCTGTTCGTCTGCGCCACACCATCACCAATGAAGGCAGATATATTGAACATGTGATAACCTAAATCCGAGTATCTGTAGTGACGTTTACATGTTGAATAGGTGTGTTCACGCCGTATATTGTAATTAATTTACTTTTTCTAACATATAGTTCAATAGTTGTCATCCTGTAATAACATTATCTAAATTCAATGTACAGGGATGGTTGGCTGATTTGGGGGAGGAGATCCTTGGAACGGAGAACTGGCGGACAGTTGAAGATAAGATGCCTACATACGAAGTTTCAAGAATCAGCTTTAAGTGAGTAACGCAGGAATGTGCTGCAACCTCGTAAGCATCGAATTATTAGGGATCGTCAGAGCAAGATTACATTAACTTCGGTCATCAGTCTTCAGACTGGTTTGATGCGGCCCACCACGAATTCCTGTCCTGTGCAAACTTGGGAACCTTCGTTCTCAGTTATTTGCTGGATGTATCGCAAACTCTGTTTTCCTCTACAATTTTCACTCTCTACAACCCCATCTAGAACAACGAAAGTTAATCCGTGAAGTCTCAACAGACGTCCTACCATCTGGTCCCGCCTACTTGTGTTTCCCATATACACACATTAAAAAAAGTTTTGCATCACCTCGGTTCCGAGAGTTCCGGATCCTGTACAGGAAATTGGAATAGAGATCAACATAAACATCATTTCCGCCCTTTTTATTGCTCTTGAAAACCACACATTGCATGTTGTACCACCATACAGCGAGACCTTGAAGTGGTGGTCCAGATAGCTGTACACACCAGTACCTCTAATAGTAGCACGTCCTCTTGCATTGATGCATGCCTGTATTCGTCGTGGCATACTATCCACAAGTTCATCAAGGCACTGTTAGTCCAGATTGTCCCACTCCGGCGTAGATCCCTCAGATTCGTTGGTGGGTCACTTCGTCCATAAGCAGCCCTTTTCGATCTATCTCAGGCCCGTTCGATAGGGTTCATGTCTGGAAAACATGCTGGCCACCCTAGTCGAGCCATGTCGTTATCCTGAAGGAAGTCATTCACAAAATGATGGGAGCGCAAATTGTCGTCCATGAAGATTAATGGCTCGCCATTATGCTGCCGATATGGTTGCACTATCAGTCGGAGGATGGCATTCACGTATCGTACAGCCGTCACGGCCCCTTCCACGACCACCAGCGGCGTACGTCGGCCCTACATAATGCCACCTCAAACCAGCAGGGAACCTCCACCTTGCTGCAATCGCTGGATAGTGAGTATAAGGCGTTCAGTCTGACCGGATTCCCTCCAAACACGTTCACCTATGATGGTTTAAGAATAAGTCACGTAAGATTTTATAGCAGACTTCATAATTGTGCAACGAGGGCATACTCTTTGCTTCCTAGTACAGTCGTTGGACTGCAATGGCGCTCCACACATAGGAAAACAATATCTGTAATCCGTTTACGCGCCAAAACGGTTATGATTAGCCTGAAAACAGTAGTCTGCAGTTGTGTCTAATGTATGTGTGACTAGTGATGGGTTAATGAACATGTGCATTTACAGATTATGTTCTTTTACGACGTTTGTATACGCGTGCTCGCACTATCTAACAACGATACGAATGCATTTAACAGGATTGACAACGACACCCAAATGTGTCAGCTTTCATTACGTTGACATGGCCTGAAGCCATAATATGTAAGTAACATGGCTACATAGTTAAAATGTTTTGTATAATCGGCGTAACGTCGAGATACAGAATGAATCTGTAAAATTATTTTCTTAAACGTTCTGTATTTTTCAGCAGCTCTAGATGATGGCCTAAGGTCAAAATTGCAATATTGTAATAAAAATTTACAACTGTCACTGGCGGAAAGATGGTATTCTGCAAAAAAAAATGTTTATGGCTGTACATCCCAGCAACAACAAGTGACTTCTCAAATGCTTCGTTTCTCATCTGTGTCCGGTTTCCCATGTTTCAATATCATATAATGCTGCTCTCAAAATGTACATATCCAGAAATTTTTACGACTTAAGATCTATGTTTGATACTAGCAGAATTCTCTTGGCCAGGAATGCGCTTGTTGGCAGTGCTAGTCCGCTTTTTATCTCTACCTCTGTTCGTCATGGGTTATTTTGCTGTCAAGATAGCCTGGTTCCTTAACTTCATCCACTTCGCTATCGCCATTCTTGATGTTAAGTTTCTCGCTAATCTCATGTCTGCTACTTCTCAGTGCTTTCGTCTTTCTTCGATTTATTCTTAATCGATAATCTGTACTCATTACCCTGTTCGTTCTGTTCAGCAGATCCTGTAATTCTTCTGTACGTTCACTGGGGATAGCAGTGTCATCACCGAATCTTATTATCGATATCATTTCACCTAGAATTTTAATTCCGCTTTTGTACCTGTCTTTTATTTCCATAATTGATTCATTGCATTCTAAACAATATGGGCGAAAACAACGTTCCTGTCTTACACCCCTAGTAATCTGAACACCACATTCTTGGTCTTCCACTCTTATTGTTCCCCCTTGGCTCTTCCAGATATTGTATATTACCCGCTTTTCCGTATAGGTTAGACGTATTTTTCCCATAATTTCGAACATTTTGCACCATTTGACATCGTCAAACGCTTTTGCAGGTCGACAAATCCTATGAGAGTTTCCGTCTCTCTGGTGCCTTTACCTTTTCTGAAGCCTAATTGATCGTCATCAAACACATCTTCAATTTTACTTCCCTTTCTTCTGTGTATTATTGTTGTCACAAACGTGGAGGTATGAGCTGTTAAGCTGACTGTGTGATAATTCTCGTGCTCATCGGCTCCTGCAATCTCGGTAATTGTGTGTGGATGATGGTTTTCTGAAAGGCAGATGATATATCGCCATAGTCACACATTTTACAAACCAACATGAACAGCCCTTTCGTTGCCACTCTCCCCAATGATCTCACAAATTCTGATGGAATGCTATCTATCCCTTCTGCCTTAGTCGATCTTAAGTTTTCGAACGGGCTTGTAAATTGTGATTCTAATATCGGTCGCCTCTCTCTTCTCTGTCTACTCCTATTTCTTCTTTTATCATGTCTTCAGAAGAATCTTCCCCCTCATAAAGGCCTTCAATGTACTCTCTCCACAGGTCCGCTCTCCTGCATTTAACAGGGGAATTCACATTGTGAGGGGTCGACTTGTACGTGATTCATGAAAAATAACGTGAAATGGTTATCAAATGTAACAGAGATTGTATCTTTGACACCATTGAACCAAAGATTGTTGCCTGAGTGGCAGAATCGATTGTTAAGTAGGGGTGCGCACTGTTAAGGGTAGGATGTAAGACTTAAAGCTAGTGACTAGCTGTGAGAATTTAGCTGTTGGTCTATGGACGCAGCATAACACAGTTTCGTAAGGTAATAAAATTTTGTATATTTAGTTTTAAGTATGCAGCAACGCAATGTGGATTTTACTAATTCTAGCAGTACCGTCCCTTGAATGTAGGAACCAAGGATCTTCCATCAGATTTAATGTATAGGTTGGTTTCGTATACCCGATTTGTAATATTCTGTGTATTTTGTATCCTGATACAGACAAGTTAAATTTTGGAATCTATTTTGTCAAACGATATTAGATCTTTTGTCATGTAACAATCTGAGTATTTTTAACTACGTCGGTATGTGAGAATAATACAACAGTTGAGAAGTTCACTGATTTTGAAGTTAATGTAAAATGTTTCATATTAGATTTTGTGAAGGAGAAACTTTATTTTGAATACGATTTTTGAACTCAAGAATTCGGTCTTAGCATATCCTATTATCAGTACCTCATCCCCTACCAAGTCATGTGACATTCGTTGTATGAAGCTATTTTACGACTGGCATTACACTTCGCTGAACCAAGACTGAATATTTTGTATGCCTACTGTCGAGAGAACGGAATACCAGGATTACATTCGTTGCGAATCAAGAGCTAAGGAAAATGTATTTCATTGTTTATTTGCATAGAGAATTTTATCCGTTTATTGCACAGGGCCATAGAACTCTGTGCTCACGAGACGGAGTAACTTTCAGAGGGATTGATTTCATTACAGGAATTACATTTTGGTTTTCCAGATTAAGGTGCATTTAATTTCACCGAAGATTGTTTCGAGCTTTCTATATACTGATTCAGACCTTCCAAGTATTATTTCTCTTTCGAATTCTCCAGATATTTCTTGGAACCATTTCGCCTTAATTTTGCTCCACTTCCTGTTTATTCCATTCCTGAGTGACTTGTGTTTCTGTACCTGTTGTCGAGAGACGATATTGTGAACAGTGCAGTACAGCATATCATTAGATATGGTGAGAAACTCGCGTCTAGTGTTTTCAGCCGGTCGGGGTGGCCGAGCGTTTCTAGGTGCTACAGTCTGGAACCGCGCGACCGCTACGGTCGCAGGTTCGAATCCTGCCTCGGGCATGGATGTGTGTGATGTCCTTAGGAGCTCTAAGTAGTTCTATGTTCTAGGGGACTGACGACCTCAGGAGTTAAGTCCCATAGTGCTCAGAGCCATATATATATATATTTTTTAGCATCCATAATGAAGTCGGACGATCGCGGCAGACTTGCGATTTCAAGTAAGCCCGCAACCAATAATCACACGGACTTAGGTCTGGGGACCAGGACTGAAGTGACGATTGAGCACACGGTTATCACCAAATGATGTATGCAAGAGATCATACACACATGTAGGAGCCGCGCGGGGTAGCCGCGCGGTCTCAGGCGCCTTGACACGTTTCGCGTGGCTTCCCCCGTCGGAGGTTCGAGTCCTTCCCTGGGCATGGGTGTGTGTGTTGTCCTTAGCGTAAGTTAAAGTTAGTTTAAGCTAGATTCAGTAGTGCGTAAGCTTAGGGACCGATCACTTCGGCAGTTTGATCCCATAAGACCTTACCACAGATTTCCAAATTTACACATTTAGCAATATGGGATGGAGCGCCGTTCTCCACAGAAACCATATCTGCCAGCAGGTGTTTATCAGCCAGGCAAGGGATGATGAGATTCTGTAACATATAGGCGTACCTCGCACCCGTCACGTTTACAGTTTGCATTTCCTCGAAGAAAAAGGACACGATCACGACTGATGCGCTAAATGCACACCACACCGTGACTTTCTCGTCGTTTCCACGATACTTCCAGGACTTTCAGTAGCACAAATTTTTCAGTAGTGGACGCTGAGCGAACCTAGGAATGTGAAATGGGTTTCGGCGGTCCACAACACGTTAGGCAACGAGTCGTCATCTTACTCCATTTTCGGAAGTGCTCATACAACAAAATCTGTACGAAGCACAAAACCGGTGGCTAACGGTTCATGATTACGCTGTTTTTTCCAAACAGCAGAGTCTGGAATGCCGGTACGACTTGCAACTTCACGAGCGATGACTTCACCAGGCGGAGATGAACATGCAAAAGTCTCCATCTCTTCAGAATTGTTTAATAATATTTTATTTTTTTTGGCTCATTCGTTCCTGGGTTGAGACCATACAATGAATTTGAAACGTCCCCTTTGAACAATTATACATGACTGTGCTTAAACTGACACACAATATTTTGTTAGCGCAACGCAATCTGACTTTCAATAATCCCTACAAAAGAATGGGCCCTGACTAACATTAAACTATACCTTTCACAAATCACTTACCTCACAAAAATCTTCGCTACTCAAGCTACTGCAATACAGCGAGTGCCACTACTGCCAGCTAAATAAAAGATTCAAACTACTGAAGGCACTAACTACTGATAGGGATAGTTAGCAAATGAAAGATATTAATAGAGAACAAACAATGTATTTACCTTGATATCATCATATATAAATATGGCAGTTCATGACAAATTTCAAAACTCCGCCATCTCTCTCCCCACATCCACCACTGCTGGCGGCTCACCTCCAACTGCGCAACGCTACGCGCTGTTCACAGCCAGCTGCCTAACACTACAATGGCAGACAACAATGCAAACTAGCCACAGACTGCACACAGCACAGCCAGTGATTCTCACACAGAGCGCTACGTAACGTTGCCAATAAGAAAATATAAACAGCCTACTTACATAGAGAAAACATAAACAGCCTACTTACATAGCCCCCATGCTCCCCACAAAAAATTTTACAAATTGGTTTGGGCACTGGGCAATACATATTTGTTAAAATTTTTCATAATCGTAATTACAATAACAAAGAAATCAAATGCACACACTTATTGATGCAATGTTGGTCAAAAGCTAAAATTTTCTCACAGTCCATAAAGATAGTGCTGATCATTCATCATAATAGTAATTACAGTTTTTTTTCACAAAGTCTCATTAGTAAAAGAAATTGCACACAGAAGTAGTGGACTTCCATGCAGTCTTGAAGAAGTAGTGTCCTTCCAATGGAAAGACAGTGCTGACTCTTGACATGCAGACAAGTAATTGGCCACAACAGAGCAAACCCACAGCAGAGTCAGTCAAAGTTTTGAAGAATATTGGTAGGTAGGTCATCACAGATCAGACCCACTGTAATCCTGGTAGAGATTGTGGTATTGGTGGGCCACCAGAGGTGCAGACCCACTGCAGTCCTTGTAGAAATAATGGTATTGGTGAGTCAGCAAAGGTGTAGACCCACTGTAGTCCTTGTAGAAATAATGGTATTGGTGGGTCATCAAAGATGCAGACCCACTGTAGTCCTTGAAGAAATAATGATACTGGTGAGTCAGCAAAGGTGTAGACCCACTGTAGTCCTTGTAGAAATGGCCAGCAGCCATCTGTTGTCACTGTGCAGGTGCACAATCACCATTGAAGAGTCTTGCGGATAATATAGCAAGTCCATAACCACCACTTGTGCACTCACAAAGTTTTTGGAATTGTCCTTAGAACCAGCTATGCTGTTATCCAGTCCCTTGCTGAATTATTAACACACGTGCAAACACTAACAGTCCCTACATCTCACATATTGTCCACATACTATGACCAACAAAAACGTGTGCAGTGAAATGTAACTTACAAGTTACTTAAATTGATGAACTAGTGTCAATTACAATTTTATAACATAAAAATACAATTACAAAGGTACAAAATACATCATTAAAGAACATAACGATACAGATAACATTTGTGGTACAGGCTTTACAAAAGAATCGAACTAGCATACACATCAGTGTTACAGGAATTATGACATAAGTAAATACATAAAAGATCAGAATAATTATTGAAACATCAACTTCACACATGAGCATTAAAACAAAACAGAATAAATAATGTCTAAACACCTTTATGAAGAAAATAACATAGTATTTGAAAAATTCTACAACATAAATCTTATTAGCTAGACAAATAAAGACAGGAAAAAGACAAATACACAAGGGTACACAAACACATAGTGGGATAACACAAGGAAAGGACAGGGTTTGTTTTACTGCAGTATTTTGCAAACAAAACTTTCTTTGCTTCTTGGAGATCTCCCTTCATTCATCATTATTCCCAAAAAGTCCTATCTATACCTCCTTCCTGTATTCTATTCATATTTCTTTCAAAATAATTATTTCTCAGTGCACAATACCCATTTTTGCCAAATCTGTTTCTTATAGCTTCTCAATGCATTTCTTCCAATTCATCACAACTCGTTCTCTTATATAGCCTACCCCATTTTAAGCTAACTTAAATCTACTGAGCTCAGATGCTAAACTAAGGAACGAGGCAATGCAGCAGCACAAAACGATTAACACAAACAGCAATGATAAAAAATCCAAAAGGCAAAGCAAGCAGCATAAATTACAACTAATATAATGCAATGAGCAGCAAACAAGAAAAATAAATCTGGCTTAGCAGAGTAACACAAATGAAAATTCAGTAGCACTATGCCTGGCAAACAGCAGCTTATATCTAAACCTGACAAAGCTCAAGCAGAAAAAATATTACACTGAAAATGGCCATGTCTAATACCTATGTCACATCTTAACACTAGAGTGATGCATCATAAAAACTTACTCTGCAAGAAAGTTACCAAGTCAATAAAAAAATTATTTATGCAATTCCTGTGAAAGGAAATGTATATTTGTGCTCTCTTTTCTAAGAAAGTATATCATAAACGTATTCTTTACTGGGTCTGTAGACAGAAAATAGTGATATTAGCACATATATTAAATTTTATAATAACCAATGCTGCAGTGCAGCTAGGAACTAAATATTAAACAAAATAGGCAAAGCAAGGCGTCGAACGTCATTCACTAGCCATATGGCATTTCATAATGCAGTAAACAATCTTTCAACTAGCAAGACAATAGACATAAAATGTTTCTCATCATTTCATTTCAGTAAATGTCATAAATTAAGAACTCTACAGTGTAATCATGTTTTCAAGTTTGAGGGTGTCGTATTTATGATGCTTTCTACAAAGGAACGTCAATAGCGAGGATAATGGCCCCCCTTTTTTCCACCTGTGCCTCTGGAAGGCATACGCTAATGGCCTTTCTTTTTTTTTTTTTCCAGGCTACTGTCGCCCAGCTGGGTGCCCACGACGCATTACGTGCAGGTGGTCACTTAACTTTCTTACCGAAATATTTATGACACCAGTTTCCACTACAGTGACAGTCTCATATAAAAATATTTCACAGGTCAAGAATTTGAGTTACAAATCTGTAGAAATAAAATCCTATAAATATAACAGCATCCAAAAAATTTTCGCCAGCATTGTGATACATTCACGCATATACACACATTTCATAACTCTTAAAGTACGATTCTTGGTTTCCAACAACCTTTTTCACAAACCAGAGTCCCTAACCACTACTTATTATTCCTTACCTTATTCGTCGACACTTCTTCAATATTTCATCATTACAGATATGTAGCATAATCAAATAACTCATATAGCATCAGCTTACTGATCATAAACATACCGCAACAGCATAATACACATAGTCATCGTAATAATAACATCATAACACCTCATTCAACTCTCAAAATCGCCGTAGCTTCCTCCAATAATTTCAAAACCTAAAAAAATTCTCTGTTCATGTCAAAAGTGTCATCTGCCTCAAACGCACTTCAAAAATCATGATCCCATACCAAATACATCATTCAAAGCTATCATAGTATCACAATGGTTCCGAAAAAATATGAACAGTTTACTAAGTACAGACAAAATACAGTTTCATAAGTGTGAAGTTATCCAACTGTGTAATTGCGTAAACATCTGTCACTGATGTAATAAAATAATGTTTGTTTCTCTGTTAGATAATCAGATAGCAGTGTAATTTATGTGTTAGAGAAATATGGTACCGATGTGTAAAGTTGTATAAGCAAATACCATATTAACTAGGGCTCCTTGTGCTTGCCAAACACATGGTACTCAAAGTAAGCGTGTACCCCCCTAAGGATTAATGTAATTATACCCTCAGGTGTTACAGATTACAGCAATGGAATGAGATATATCACGGAAAACTTTCTTTGTAATTCAAAAATCTTTAAAAATAAATGTTTTAAGTATAAAATTAATCACTCAAATACGTGTACTGTAGTGCTAAATGTGCATCTTGTTGCAACATAATCTCTGTGGAAGTGTCGTAGTTATCGTCCTCCGAAAGCTAAGTTCTGCAGAAGTCAATGTACTTACCTCATGATAAACAAAAGTGAAATGCTTTGTGTATAGATATCGTAGTTATTACGCTTATTTTTGTGATGAAGAAAGTACTGTACTGTAACGTATTGTTGTGCTATGAAAACCCTGTGTCATTGTAGCTATACTACAAAAGTTACTACTAAAACCTGTCTTACTTTCCAGAAGAATTCAGAAAAACTGTGCAGATATAAAACAGATACACCGCAAAAGCAACATTGTAAATTGTCACTCATTAGTAGCATCGTGATAAAACCGTGTAGTTGTCACATAAACTAACCACTGTGTCGTCTGGTATCTCACAGAAAGTACTTTAAACCCAGAATGTATTTTCAAGTAAACCAAAATGTTGCATTAAAATCTCATTAGCAGTACCAGTATGTTCTAAGTATGTGAGCCTTATAGTTGCTACATAATCGTGCAACTAACAAGCAAGAATGCACACACACAATAACATTGTGTCGTCTGTTCGCGATAACAATGCATTCGTAATTTCTGTTTAAATAAGTTCTCTTGGTTCTTGACTGGATATTTAACTTCAAACATTGTTGCATGGTAACAGTTTCTAAAGCATACGAGAAATGTGACATGAAAAATTTTATGGCAAAGACTAAGTTAAAAAGCTGATTATCTCTCAATAAACGGTTTTACATGTGAAATGTGGTGTAAACCTTTACTCTTCCTAGTACGCAGAGTTTCAACTTTAACGCAATTATCATGTGGTATATGTCGGTGAGGAGCGCTAAAATTTTTTCTCAAGGTTAGCGTCCATGTTATTTTTCCCTGAGCCAGCCGGCGCAGGTGGCTGCCTGTGGTGCGAGTCATTGTCTGTTTCTTTGTTGGCGCGCGCCGTTATTGGGATTAGGAGACCGAACTTCTACAAATTCACCGTGACGAGAGGGCCCTGTCCTGTTTAAATCCCGCCAGTTCTGATGCAATTCAGGTCTGTCGTTACGATCATATCGTCTGTCGTCATGTCAGTAGATGCCATAGTTTCTTTCTTGTCGGTTAAGTGGTGGAGTATTTCTCCCTGAATCGTAACTGCGCGCTGGACCGTTGCATCTAAAGTTATTCTGTCTCCGTTGATAATAATTATTTTGGTTCCCAAATTGTCTGTTTCTCTGATTGTCTCTGTGATAGTCACTACCGCGGAGAGGTGATCTTTCCCTGTAATTATTACTACTCTGACAACGGTTGTAATACGGGTGGTGTCTGTTTCGGTCACGATTTGTGTTGTGAGAATAGCCTTGTCGCGTCCAGTTATTATTTCTTTCATCGCGGAATTGCGACTGATGTGATCTGTAATTGTTGTGCTCCTGCGTTCCGCGATTGTCAGTGTCACTTACCAGTTCTTGTAACAGTCCCTGAAAAGCTTCAATGTCGTCTTTGCAACGTCCTGCCAAAATAATATGTCGTAAATGTTCAGGTAATTTGATTAAGCAAAAGCGGATGAGTTCTGAGAGGCTGTATGGGTTTGACAGGTACTTATTCTTGTGCAACATGTCTTCAAAATATTTCACAAGACTGGAGAATTCAGATTGTTCGAAATGTTTCATCATTATGATGCTATGTTTTACTCGGTCTTGTGTAGCTTGAGACCAGTATGCTGAGAGGAAAGCATGGTAAAATTCTCCTTCACTGTGACAATCGTGAATGACCGATCGCATTCTCACAGCTGGTTCATTCTCTAAATAGCCACACATGAATTCTAATCTGTGTTCTAACGACCAGTTGGGAGGAAAACAATGAGAGAATTGATGGGGCCATGCTTGTGGATGAATGTCGTTCCCAGAATTCTTAAATGTTTTGAATTTACGTGTAGTAATGAACAGTTTATAGTCAAAATCATCATGTCGGCGAGTCGCATGTCGGTCATTGTTACGTCGTGTCGGCTGTTCAATCTCAAAATTCGGTGCACATTGCCAATTTATTTCATAATTTTCGAAATGCGCTGTGTTATTATTTTGTGGCTGTTCCGTATTTCTATGTCCCTCTTCCCGTATTGGGGCGCGAGTGTCCTCTGAAATACGTAATTCTTGTACTACTTGTGCCAACTGATCTTGCACTTCCCGGATTTCTCTTTTGTACTGTGTATTGATTTGATTTTGATTTTGTTTGAATTTTCTAATTTCTACATACTCTTCAGTGTCAGTGAAGGCTACAGGTGTTGTGTCCTTCAGATCATCCTCTACCTTTGTAGATAAGTTAGTGAACTGATCTGAAAGTTCGGCTACTTTATCCGATAGTGAAATTATTTCCTCTGTATGTTTTTCTGAACCAAGTTTCAGAGTATCTACTGTGTCCTTTAAGTTTTCCTGAGTTTTTGCAAGTTGCGTAACCGAATCGGTAGATGCAACTGAGTCAGTTTTAGCTTGCAAGGTGTCGTGATTTTCATGAACAATGGTTTGCAGTTCTTTTATGGCTGCTTCGTGATTCTGTAATACATTTTCATGCCGCGAAAAAAATGGGTTGAAAATGCTCACAAATTTGTGTTTTTTCGTCATTACAGACTTTTTGACATTTTTATTCAATGTTATGTAACTCACTAGTTAAATCTTCACGTGTTTGTTCAAGTGTGGTGTCTAACTTTTGAAGATTTTGTCCCATTGCGTCTAACTGTTGCTGTGTTTGTCTCTGGTGTTGTTCCATTGTGTCTAACTTTTCAAGCTTTTGTCCCATTTGTTGCATTAATTGTAATAACAATGCACTGGTGTCTGAAACATGTTCCTCAGTGCTTTTCGGCAGTGAATTTGCACCGGCAACATTCACATTTTGACAAGCGGAAAATGTGTCTTGACTCATTTGAGAAAACGGTGAGGACGCAAAACCTGAATCCACAGTATTTGCAAAATTGTGTCCTGTCATTTCGGATTCCTGAGGTGAGCTGTTGCCGACCGATCGATCGATAATGCTTCCCTCTTCACTAATTGTTTCACTGTCCACGCCATTGTTTGCCGCTCGCTCCATTTCCCTATGCACAATTACCAAATTACTACTTTTAACATCAGTTAATTCATTACTCGGTGGCGCTAACACACTGCTTTCATTTTCACTGTCATTTCTCAGTTTACTTTGGAGCCTAGTATTACGTTTTTCACACGCCATTATTGTCACAGTATTTCACACGACAACACAGAAAAACACAATTTGAAGATCAAAAATAAGAGAACACATTAACATAGAACTGAAAATAATATCTAGTTAATTGCAGCTGCGAAATACTTGGTGCAAATCTACATGCATGCCAAAACTGTTTTACTGTACAACAATGAAAGTCTGCAACTACAAAGGAGATTTTCTCTACAATTACGCGCTAGCAATAAACAAAATCTACACTAATTACACAAACTACAACAAAAAATCAGAAGATTCCAGTGAGGTATCCTCGGCTAAGGGTCGACATATGAAACGTCCCCTTTGAACAATTATACATGACTGTGCTTAAACTGACACACAATATTTTGTTAGTGCAACGCAGTCTGACTTTCAATAATCCCTACAAAAGAATGGGCCCTGACTAACATTAAACTATACCTTTCACAAATCACTTACCTCACAAAAATCTTCGCTACTCAAGCTACTGCAATACAGCGAGTGCCACTACTGCCAGCTAAATAAAAGATCCAAACTACTGAAGGCACTAACTACTGATAGGGATAGTTAGCAAATGAAAGATATTAATAGAGAACAAACAATGTATTTACCTTGATATCATCATATATAAATATAGCAGTTCATGACAAATTTCAAAACTCCGCCATCTCTCTCCCCACATCCACCACTGCTGGCGGCTCACCTCAAACTGCGCAACGCTACGCGCTGTTCACAGCCAGCTGCCTAACACTACAATGGCAGACAACAATGCAAACTAGCCACAGACTGCACACAGCACAGCCAGTGATTCTCACACAGAGCGCTACGTAACGTTGCCAATAAGAAAACATAAACAGCCTACTTACATAGAGAAAACATAAACAGCCTACTTACAAATTATAGTAATGAATATTAAATACATATCAATTAAGTTTACGGATTGGTAATATATGTTTCATGGCTTTTTCTGTGAAAAGTCCGTTCATGAATTTTTAACCGTGTTTCTTCTCTCTGTATTTTGATTAAAATTTGACTTCGTGATAAGACAGCACCCGAAGACGGCGATGGATCGATCTGGACGACTTCTTGCTTAGAAATAAGAAACCTTTTGCCATGCCAAGTGACCCAACGATCTTACAGTGACTAAAGATACAAAATAAAACATACATAGGTTAGCAATAACAATATATTATGAAATAGAAGCACAATTAAAAGTATGACAATGTCATACAATTACGAGTGCCGTTTGGTTGCAACTCGTGAATAAAATAATTTAGTATTAATGACGGTGTGCTACATACGTCCGATCTGGACAAGACCTAGAAAGCAAACGGTGACTCTTCCTCTTTCGCCAATAATATGACGATAAAAAAATCTTCAAATGTTTCCAGCGGCTGCATACAATATTTATGCAGCCGTGGACTATATCCATGGCTCAAATTTTTGTTTATTTCATTACTTATAATTACGTTTTCTCTTGCTAATAAAAGCTCAACATGCAAATGTGCCTTTAAAATTGCCCTCTGAGTTGCGAGACGAAGGAACACAGCTGCAGGCGAGCAACTCACTCTAAAGCACATTCCATACCTACGTCTATAAATACACATACACATCACATGTAACATACATATCATAACATAATATTTACACAAAACAGATTTTCAGTGTTTGAACGTGGCGCTTGTGCATATGACTGTTTTATGTTGGTATTGCACCTACCGCGCAAGCGTAGTCGCGTAAAGTTCAGTACTAGCGCGGCCGTTGCGAAGTGAATTCATCACACGACACATAGTTTATACTCAGTCCGTGTGTTCATCTGCACAACACGTCGCAGAGACAAGATTTATAATCATGGATTTCACAAATGTGGATTAACATTATAAACAGGTACAAAATCCTAAAGTTACAACATTCGTTAATCACGAAATTATAAATTTCTATTGCTGATAGTCTCTTTCGCATAGTATTGCGCTTGAAATATCGTTTTGTTCCAAATATAACGTCTTTTCACGATGTGTAGTCGTTCACAGTTCCATGAACCCAGAACATACGTTAACAATATAGAGGTGAGCATTGTTTATGGCAGTTACGTCACAGTTTGCAGTTTTGATACAGATGCAAGTGTGCAAGTGTACGAACACTCGTAGCACAGTGTATATTTTTGCACTAGTTATACTCTATATTTAGACTGACGTCACTTTTTTTTCCCCCTGAGGAACCGTCCAAAATTCCTCCACCCGTCAAGTGGTCTTCATCGTTTTGGAACAAAGCACTCGTTGGTGCCGTAATGAACCAGTTCTTGCTATTCGGACATGCCGAGATCCAGATTCAGCGAAGTAAATGTCAATTTGCGATGCACTAAAAAGTGTCGGTGCACTTCGCTATGACAGTTTTGTACGTACTCAGTTTGTCAAGCGATATAAAAATATTCGCTCTCAAGTAGTTGTGACGCAGAACAAATGTCTGTCGACAAGTTTTTACGCAAACGATTCGTAGCACGATTCCACAATAACAGTTTGTAAACAAATTTCAAACATAGATAGTTCATCACATCTAAATACGTAGCAATATATCTTGAATAGACTTTTTCATTTCTGCGGTTTTGCACACCAGTTTCCTCTTACTTACAAGTTCAGCGACGTATAGTAAACGTTCACAAATACACTCCTGGAAATGGAAAAAAGAACACATTGACACCGGTGTGTCAGACCCACCATACTTGCTCCGGACACTGCGAGAGGGCTGTACAAGCAATGATCACACGCACGGCACAGCGGACACACCAGGAACCGCGGTGTTGGCCGTCGAATGGCGCTAGCTGCGCAGCATTTGTGCACCGCCGCCGTCAGTGTCAGCCAGTTTGCCGTGGCATACGGAGCTCCATCGCAGTCTTTAACACTGGTAGCATGCCGCGACAACGTGGACGTGAACCGTATGTGCAGTTGACGGACTTTGAGCGAGGGCGTATAGTGGGCATGCCGGGCAGGCCGGGTGGACGTACCGCCGAATTGCTCAACACGTGGGGCGTGAGGTCTCCACAGTACATCGATGTTGTCGCCAGTGGTCGGCGGAAGGTGCACGTGCCCGTCGACCTGGGACCGGACCGCAGCGACGCACGGATGCACGCCAAGACCGTAGGATCCTACGCAGTGCCGTAGGGGACCGCACCGCCACTTCCCAGCAAATTAGGGACACTGTTTCTCCTGGGGTATCGGCGAGGACCATTCGCAGCCGTCTCCATGAAGCTGGGCTACGGTCCCGCACACCGTTAGGCCGTCTTCCGCTCACACCCCAACATCGTGCAGCCCGCCTCCAGTGGTGTCGCGACAGGCGTGAATGGAGGGACGAATGGAGACGTGTCGTCTTCAGAGATGAGAGTCGCTTCTGCCTTGGTGCCAATGATGGTCGTATGCGTGTTTGGCGCCGTGCAGGTGAGCGCCACAATCAGGACTGCATACGACCGAGGCACACAGGGCCAACACCCGGCATCATGGTGTGGGGAGCGATCTCCTACACTGGCCGTACACCACTGGTGATCGTCGAGGGGACACTGAATAGTGCACGGTACATCCAAACCGTCATCGAACCCATCGTTCTACCATTCCTAGACCGGCAAGGGAACTTGCTGTTCCAACAGGACAATGCACGTCCGCATGTATCCCGTGCCACCCAACGTGCTCTAGAAGGTGTAAGTCAACTACCCTGGCCAGCAAGATCTCCGGATCTGTCCCCCATTGAGCATGTTTGGGACTGGATGAAGCGTCGTCTCACGCGGTCTGCACGTCCAGCACGAACGCTGGTCCAACTGAGGCGCCAGGTGGAAATGGCATGGCAAGCCGTTCCACAGGACTACATCCAGCATCTCTACGATCGTCTCCATGGGAGAATAGCAGCCTGCATTGCTGCGAAAGGTGGATATACACTGTACTAGTGCCGACATTGTGCATGCTCTGTTGCCTGTGTCTATGTGCCTGTGGTTCTGTCAGTGTGATCATGTGATGTATCTGACACCAGGAATGTGTCAATAAAGTTCCCCCTTCCTGGGATAATGAATTCACGGTGTTCTTATTTCAATTTCCAGGAGTGTAGTTTCAGGTTATGCAAGTCTCATAACTGTTCCCATATAAACACATCTAACAAGTACCGATAACATATATTCTCGTAAGAGAGCATACATCATTTAGCTTTACCTACATACAGAGAAATACATAAAAACATATTACGCATTGGCTTTACATAAACATAGAAATATATTTCTCTTGTCTTCACGCAAGTATGATTGTCACATAGAAATTTTTTCCATATAGCTTTACGTAAGTTTACAATATTTACAGTACTTACAGTCATTACAAGTTTAGATCTATGTTTTGCTTTTGCAAGGACGTCACCTGAAATAGAGGAGGATTAGACACGACATCCCACACCACCAATAAGACCAAGCGCACAACTACAAATAAGCAAATAACAAAAGCAATGAACTGACATCAAACATAAAAAATACTTGCGACACGTGTGTAAGTGTGCAGTGTAAACATGGCCTTAGCTACTCGTAAGTGTGTGTGTGTTCAATGGTGAGATGCGTATCCAATCAGTTTCAAGGTGAAAGTGTAAGAGTGTAGAATGATTAAGTATTCACTGCAACCAGTCGTTAGTAGTCGAAGATTGACGGTACAGTTAGTCAATCTCGTAGGCTGAAAATATATCTTCTTCACAGCTGTATAAAAGTTAACATAAAATTTGCTTTAAAATTTTAAGGGGCTGCTGTTAGTATCCGGCGAAGACGAATCTCTTCTTTCTCCTTCTGCTACTGACAACAGCAGCTGAAATAAAACTCTTATGTTACGTAGCTTCTCTGCAGAAGTACTGTGAGGTACGTGTATTTGATAGTTGTGTATAACTTAAGCATGATCCATAGATGTGTTTACTGTTGAGCATGGTATACTCTAAGATCAGGGTGAGCATACAGTCCAATAACTCTGTTTGCTTTAGAATGCTGCAGCAGACATGCACCAGGATGCGGAATGCTGACAATGATGTAAGGGCCGTCGTACATCAGACGCCACTGCGCGTTGCGCCGCTGAAGAGCACTCGACTTACGATGAGTACGCAAAAGCACTAACTTTCCAACTTTAATTTCCTGCTTCCTTTTGGCAGTGCCCGCATAAGGTTTGTTCCTAATTTTGGTTTCCGCAGTCAGCGTAGCACAGACTTCCCTTACCTCTTCGTTGTGTGTTGTTTACTGAAAAGAAAGTTTTGGTAATGGCGTTGTCCAATCGTTGCCTTGTTTGCGATCGAACATGAGCTCATTAGGAGTGAATGGAAATTCATAGACATTGAGGTTGTTGTGTACCTCTTCGATTGAACACAAATTTGTTACCCCATTGGTATGTTTGGTACACACGTTCAGTGCGATCACACTGGGGACTGTACCTTGAGATAAAAATGCTTTTAATACTACTGCCTTTGAGAAATTTATTCTACTTGTACCCAGTATAGTATGCAGCATTGTCGGATAAAATAGCTCTTTGTTTTCCCACGTGAAGAATGTAGTCACTCGAGAAACGACGAATGATGGCAATGGCAGATCTTATAGCATACAGTTTAACATGCTTGGAGAATAAATCATAAAATCCAAGAACGTATTTTATACCACCACTGCTTGTGGGATGTGCACCACTTATGTTGGAACTTACAATTTCTAGAGGTTTCCTGGGTAGAAGAGAATGCAAATTAGTCTTCGTAGACAAGTTCAGCGGTTTTGATTTATGACAATTCGCACATGTTTTGAGTATACTGTGGATCTTACGTCTCATTACATTGCTAAAGTAACAGTAGGTACTAAGCTTTTCTAGGTACTTCTTGGTACTATAATGATCCCAAACAAAATGTGTGTGCCAAATTAGGTTGCGTTCAGAATTCTTAGGAATACAAACACACCAAGTAGTGGCTTCAGGATGACGGCGATAAAATAACACATCATTATGTATCACATACCGGTTGGAGAGAGCATGGTCAGGCTGATTTGTGAGTAAAAGTCTTACCTAATTCCAGTGAGGATCAGATTTCTTCAACGTTGACATATTTCTACATAAGTCGATATAACAGTGGTGAAGTAGCTTATCCTGCATAAGAAGTACTCGGTAATCATCCACAGTCTCCAGGTCAGATTTACACTCATGGATAGGGACTGCAACTGCTGTGTTCGGATGCAGGCTGAGTTGGCATCCCTTCGCTCCCAGCTTCAGGCAGTGTTGGCTTCGTCACACAGCTTGAGGCTGTTGCCAATGGGCATCACTGTGGGGGTCCGGATGGGGGTTTGTCGGGGACGGCCAGCTCGTCCCACGCATCCCCTGATCGGACTACGACTGTGGTCGCCCGGGATACTGCCCGCATTGAGGCTGATCCCTCACCTGAGGTAGAGTGGGAGGTCGTCTCAAGGTGTGGCAGGGGGCGAAAGACATTCCGGAGGGCTGAACGGAAAGCCTCTCCCGTTTCTCTGACGAACCGGTTTCAGGCTCTGTCTCAGGCTGATACTGATCTTCGGCCTGACATGGCTGCTTGTCCTGTTCCAGAGGTTGCCCCTCAGTCTGCAAGATCTGGGCAGTCGCAGAGGGTGGGCTTACAGGTAGTTGGGAGCTCCAACGTCAGGCGCGTAATGGGGCCCCTTAGGGAAATGGCAGCAAGAGAGGGGAAGAAAACCAATGTGCACTCCGTGTGCATACCGGAGGGAGTCATTCCAGATGTGGAAAGGGTCCTTCCGGATGCCATGAAGGGTACAGGGTGCACGCATCTGCAGGTGGTCGCTCATGTCGGCACCAATGATGTGTGTCGCTATGGATCGGAGGAAATCCTCTCTGGCTTCCGGCGGCTATCTGATTTGGTGAAGACTGCCAGTCTCGCTAGCGGGATGAAAGCAGAGCTCACCATCTGCAGCATCGTCGACAGGACTGACTGCGGACCTTTGGTACAGAGCCGAGTGGAGGATCTGAATCAGAGGCTGAGACGGTTCTGCGACCGTGTGGGCTGCAGATTCCTAGACTTGCGCCATAGGGTGGTGGGGTTTCGGGTTCCGCTGGATAGGTCAGGAGTCCACTACACGCAACAAGCGGCTACACGGGTAGCAGGGGTTGTGTGGCGTGGGCTGGGCGGTTTTTTAGGTTAGATGGCCTTGGGCAAGTACAGAAAGGGCAACAGCCTCAATGGGTGCGGGGCAAAGTCAGGACATGCGGGGACCAAGCAGCAATCGGTATTGTAATTGTCAACTGTCGAAGCTGCGTTGGTAAAGTACCAGAACTTCAAGCGCTGATAGAAAGCACCGAAGCTGAAATCGTTATAGGTACAGAAAGCTGGCTTAAGCCAGAGATAAATTCTCCCGAAATTTTTACAAAGGTACAGACGGTGTTTAGAAAGGATAGACTGCATGCAACCGGTGGTGGAGTGTTCGTCGCTGTTAGTAGTAGTTTATCCTGTAGTGAAGTAGAAGTGGATAGTTCCTGTGAATTATTATGGGTGGAGGTTACACTCAACAACCGAACTAGGTTAATAATTGGCTCCTTTTACCGACCTCCCGACTCAGCAGCATTAGTGGCAGAACAACTGAGACAAAATTTGGAATACATTTCAGATAAATTTTCTCAGCATGTTATAGTCTTAGGTGGAGATTTCAATTTACCAGATATAGACTGGGACACTCAGATGTTTAGGACGGGTGGTAGGGACAGAGCATCGAGTGACATTATACTGAGTGCACTATCCGAAAATTACCTCGAGCAATTAAACAGAGAACCGACTCGTGGAGACAACATCTTGGACCTACTAATAACAAACAGACCCGAACTTTTCGACTCTGTATGTACAGAACAGGGAATCAGTGATCATAAGGCCGTTGCGGCATCCCTGAATATGGAAGTTAATAGGAATATAAAAAAAGGGAGGAAGGTTTATGTGTTTAGCAAGAGTAATAGAAGGCAGATTTCAGACTACCTAACAGATCAAAACGAAAATTTCTGTTCCGACACTGACAATGTTGAGTGTTTATGGAAAAAGTTCAAGGCAATCGTAAAATGCGTTTTAGACAGGTACGTGCCGAGTAAAACTGTGAGGGACGGGAAAAACCCACCGTGGTACAACAACAAAGTTAGGAAACTACTGCGAAAGCAAAGAGAGCTCCACTCCAAGTTTAAACGCAGCCAAAACCTCTCAGACAAACAGAAGCTAAACGATGTCAAAGTTAGCGTAAGGAGGGCTATGCGTGAAGCGTTCAGTGAATTCGAAAGTAAAATTCTATGTACCGACTGGACAGAAAATCCTAGGAAGTTCTGGTCTTACGTTAAATCAGTAAGTGGTTCGAAACAGCACATCCAGACACTACGGGATGATGATGGCATTGAAACAGAGGATGACACGCGTAAAGCTGAAATACTAAACACCTCTTTCCAAAGCTGTTTCACAGAGGAAGACCGCACTGCAGTTCCTTCTCTAAATCCTCGCACAAACGAAAAAATGGCTGACATCGAAATAAGTGTCCAAGGAATAGAAAAGCAACTGGAATCACTCAATAGAAGAAAGTCCACTGGACCTGACGGGATACCAATTCGATTCTACACAGGGTACGCGAAAGAACTTGCCCCCCTTCTAACAGCCGTGTACCGCAAGTCTCTAGAGGAACGGAGGGTTCCAAATGATTGGAAAAGAGCACAGATAGTCCCAGTCTTCAAGAAGGGTCGTCGAGCAGATGCGCAAAACTATAGACCTTTATCTCTGACGTCGATCTGTTGTAGAATTTTAGAACATGTTTTTTGCTCGAGTATCATGTCGTTTTTGGAAACCCAGAATCTACCATGTAGGAATCAACATGGATTCCGGAAACAGCGATCGTGTGAGACCCAACTCGCTTTATTTGTTCATGAGACCCAGAAAATATTAGATACAGGCTCCCAGGTAGATGCTATTTTTCTTGACTTCCGGAAGGCGTTCGATACAGTTCCGCACTGTCGCCTGATAAACAAAGTAAGAGCCTACGGAATATCAGATCAGCTGTGTGGCTGGATTGAAGAGTTTTTAGCAAACAGAACACAGCATGTTTTTATCAATGGAGAGACGTCTACAGACGTTAAAGTAACCTCTGGCGTGCCACAGTGGAGTGTTATGGCACCATTGCTTTTCACAATATATATAAATGACCTAGTAGATAGTGTCGGAAGTTCCATGCGGCTTTTCGCGGATGATGCTGTAGTATACAGAGAAGTTGCAGCATTAGAAAATTGTAGCGAAATGCAGGAAGATCTGCAGCGGATAGCCACTTGGTGCAGGGAGTGGCAACTGACCCTTAACATAGACAAATGTAATGTATTGCGAATACATAGAAAGAAGGGTCCTTTATTGTATGATTATATGATAGCGGAACAAACACTGGTAGCATTTACTTCTGTAAAATATCTGGGAGTATGCGTGCGGAACGATTTGAAGTGGAATGGTCATATAAAATTAATTGTTGGTAAGGCGTGTACCAGGTTGAGATTCATTGGGAGAGTGCTTAGAAAATGTAGTCCATCAACAAAGGAGGTGGCTTACAAAACACTCGTTCGACCTATACTTGAGTATTGCTCATCAGTGTGGGATCCGTACCAGATCGGTCTGACGGAGGAGATAGAGAAGATCCAAAGAAGAGCGGCGCGTTTCGTCACAGGGTTATTTGGTAACCGTGATAGTGTTACGGAGATGTTTAATAAACTCAAGTGGCAGACTCTGCAAGAGAGGCGCTCTGCATCGCGGTGTAGCTTGCTGTCCAGGTTTCGAGAGGGTGCGTTTCTGGATGAGGTATCGAATATATTGCTTCCCCCTACTTATACCTCCCGAGGAGATCACGAATGTAAAATTAGAGAGATTAGAGCGCGCACGGAGGCTTTCAGACAGTCGTTCTTCCCCCGAACCATACGCGACTGGAACAGGAAAGGGAGGTAATGACAGTGGCACGTAAAGTGCCCTCCGCCACACACCGTTGGGTGGCTTGCGGAGTATAAATGTAGATGTAGATGTAGATTCGAGGCTTCAGGCAGACGAGACAAAGCGTCGGCAATTATGTTGTCTTTACCCTTAATACATGCAATTTCAAAGGAATAGTTCTACAAAGATAAAGCCCAACGTGATAATCTGGGATGTACCAGCTTACAAGTTACCAGAAATGTGAAAGATTGGTGGTCAGTAGATATTTTACTGTGCCTTCACACAAATAATAATTGAATTTTGTAAAGGCCCACACTATAGAGAGTGTTTCAAGTTCTGTGGTAGAGTATGTGTATTCACGTTCACTAAGTGTGCGGCTCGCAAAAGTAATGATCTTCACAAGTTCTTATTCTCCATTCTTTACAACTTGAAACAAACAACAGCCAAAGCCATAGGATGAGGCGTCACATGTCATACAAATAATTAAGTTAAAATCAGGGTGATCCAAAATGTTTGCGTTAACCAGAGCATGCTTAACACTATCAAATTCTTTCTGGCACTGGTCAGATCATATCCATATCTGATATTTTTTGAGTAGGTTCCATAGATGTTTGCTGCTTAAAAGTTGGTTTGGTAAAAATTGTCGAAAGAAAGAAGTCCAAGAAAAGATTTCAATTGCTTTCTAGTCCATGGACTAGCAAAATTCCTGACTGCATCTAGCTTACTTGGGTCAGGTTGTATACCTCGAGCATTAATCATATGTCCATGACACTCAAATTCAATGCAAGCAAATTTCAACTTTTTGAGTTTGGTTGTCACTCCAGCCTGTGCGAAATTATGCAGAATCTTTTGCAAAATATCAATGTGTTCAGGCCAAGTCTTACTAGCTATGAGCAGGTCATCACTGTAGTGAGTACCTGATTCAACCAATTCCTCACCAAGTACAGTATCCAACGCAGAACACGCCTGAACTGACATTCAGACCGAAGGGAAGGACACAAGATTGATAGGTTCGGCTCCCGAATATAAATGCAGTATACTTTCTAGAATCTGGCATGACTGGGACTTGCAGAACGAATTGGTCAGGCCTATCACAGAAAAATACTTAGAGTCTAAAAATTTCAGGAGTTTCTCCTCTAAATTGTCAGGTTTGTTGCGAACAGGTAAAATAATCTCATTAACTGCACGAGCATCCAAAACAACTCTGATATTCCGCTTGGGTTTCTTTACAACAAGTAAAGGGATGCAGTAAGGTGACGTGGAAGGTTCGAAAATTTTCCACTTTCACATTTGTTTTAACTCGTGCCACACAGCAGGTCGTTAGGATGGGGGGCACATTATAGGTTTCGTGGAAGAAAATCTGGTAGGCTTAACTTCTATTTTATACACATATGTGTTGATTACACCTGGTCGTTTGCCAAATACTTGTATATACTTGGACTAAACATCATGAAGTTTATTACGTTCATCATGTGTGACAGCTGTGGTTTCTGATAACTTATTACTAACTAAAGTTTTCAAGTCCTCAAACTCGGCATCAGGTGCGTGTGTCTGTGTGTCAACATCATCAGTGTCCTGTATTAAGTGAATCTTGTACCCGGTGCAATATTTATCGTGCTTAACAGTCCTGGAATCAAAGTCAACTGAAATTTCACTGCCCTTATCGCATTTATGTTGGGAGAAGTCAATAGTGCTGTCCTTCTGGCACAGGATATCTAAACCTAAAATACAATTAACGACCAGATTTTGGACGACGAGGAATGGCCATTGCACGATTCAATTACCTACCTTGACTGTCACAAATACCTGTTTCTTAACCCTAGAAGACGTTTTGCCTACGACAGTTAAAAGTTTACAGTTCTGGACACGATACTCTGGTACGGATTCAAACTCACACATTTTCTCGTAAAAATCATAGGGCAAGACACTAACTGACGCTCTTGTGTTCAGAATAATAGTAGTGGGAATATCACCCACAACACCAGTACTTGAGGCCAAAACAAGTTCATTGGATGATGAACGACATTGCGTGTTCTCTTGTAGCAGTTCATCAGACAAGTTTTCGCCATGATTATACCTTATGAATAATAATAGTTGCTGTAAACAACTGTCAGGTACATGATCATTGTGCCGTTGCAGAGTGGGTGTGTCAAATAATAAATTTAAATTGCAGTCGCCCCCCCATATCTTCCACAGCCACGACCTGGGGCACAGTATTGACTGTTTTTAGTTTGACGTCGTCACATTTGTAGTGGGTGCAGGCACAGACGGAGGAGGAGTATCACTAGTTACTTCGATAATGTTTACATTTGGGTATTGTTTATTCCAGTCTCCGAACTGCGGCGGTCGTTGCGTTTTCATGTTTTGACTCACCTGTGGGTTCGTAGATGCATTCCAATTCTGAGTTTGCATTTGCGGTGGCGTCAATTGCCGCTGGCCTGTATTATTATTTTGCTGCTGTGGTGTCGCAGTGTTTTGACATTGGACAGAGTAGTTGTCGTTAGTCCAGCTCTGTTGCTGGTTTGGTGAGTATTGATAGTTAATTTTGTTTCTCTTAAAATTTTTGTTATCATTCTGATAATTATTATTGCCGTTGTAGTAGTAGTAGTAGTAGTTGTTGTTGTTGTTGTTGTTGTTGCTGGTGCGCTGTCTCTTATTTCGATTGCCACCAGGAGAATAATAAGTCCTATAATTTCTGATTGTGCTGTGTTGTGCATGTTGGTTCTGTTGTGTATGTACATTTACCAGGTAAAGCGGTGATTTTGTTGACTTGCGTGTCCGACAACAGCCGGCGCGCCCGAATTGGCTTGTGCGTATTTTGCATGGCGCTGGTGTAAACATTGTAGCAATTGTTTTGTCGTACGGAACGCTGGTCCTCGTAAAGCACATCAACAGAACCGAGCACTGTGAGAAAAGACTCTGCGTCATTGTCTAGGATGTGCAGAAGTTTTTCTTTGATATTAAACGGCAGTCTTGCATTCAATGTGTGGAGGATGTAGCGCATGCAACGGGCTCGTCAAGGAAATACGCCATATTTAAATATGTCTCAAAATACCGGCGCAAATTTCCTTGATTAGGATTGAATGGTTCAGGATACACAATCCACCTACGAAGTCGTTCCTATACATATTGTGGCAAAAATTTAGATAAGAAAGCTCTCTCAAATTGTTCGTACGTGACACATCTGTCGGCTTCATTACACGCCCATACAGCTGCATCGCCTTGGATATAACCGACAACATAAGATATCCTCTTACGGTCACTCCACGTACGAGGAACTGCATTTCTGAAGGCTTTAAGAAAGATGACAGGATATACGGTTGTTTTTTCAGGTACAAATGGCTGAAATTGTCTGTGTTACATGAAGCTCTCCTCTTCATTGGCATTATAATAATGTCTAGTTTCATAATGATTACTGTAAGGCAACGCAGTTGAGATCAACACTGCTGTCAATCAGACAAGGATTGACCATTGTATTAGGATGTTTTTATAAACCACCAGCATCCGCATCTGGTTGATGGTACTGACAGCGGCCTTAGACTGTTTGCCGATGACGCTGTAGTCTACAGGAAAGTAGTATCACACGAAAGCTGTGAACAAATCAATGAGGATTTGCAGAAAATAAATGCTTGGTGTAATGACTGGCAGTTATCTCTCAATATTGGTAAGTGTAACCTACTGCGTATAATAAGGCGAAAATCCCCATTAATGTATGAGTACAAAATAAATGATCAGTCTATGGTAGCGGTAACATCAGTCAAGTATCTGGGTGTGACCATTCGAAATGATCTCAAATGGAATGATCAGATTACACAAGTAACGGGTAAGGCGAACTCTAGATTGCGGTTTATTGGTAGAATCCTGAAGCGATGCAGTCCTTCAACAAAGGAAATAGCTTACAATACGTTAGTTCGTCCAGTCTTACAGTATTGTTCATCTGTATGGGACCCTTGCCAGTTGGGTCTGATACAAGAGATTGAGAAGGTCCAAAGAAGAGCGGCAAGATTCGTGACGGGTACATTTAGCCACCGCGAGAGCGTTACAAATCTCACAGAAAGTTTGAAGTGGGAGACACTTGCAGATAGACGACGCGCTAAACAGAAGGGGCTGCACACTAAATTCCGAAATCCAATCTTCACCGAGGATGTAGAGCATATATTATTACCACCAACTTTCAAATCGCGTAATGATCACCATTCAGAGATAAGAGAAACAAGAGCTCGTACTTAGGCATTCAGACAGTCGTTTTTCCCTCGCGCGATCCGCGAGTGGAACAGAGGGGGGGAAGTATGACTTTGCCACAAATTGTGCCCTCCGCCACACACCGCTTGGTGGCTAGCGGAGTATGTATGTAGATTTAGATCTAGATGTAGATGTAGAAGGTTCAACTGGCGAATGGGAAGAAAAACGTTGATAATAATCATCACGACTGCAATACACTGTGTCATGTCGAGGTGCGTACAGTTGTTGTTGTGAGTACGTAGTCTGGAGTGAGTATGCGTCTTAAATGTACTTGTGTTCATTGCCAAACTGTGTTTTTTGGTTGCTATTACGGTTGTATGTAATTGTCAAACTGTTTAGATTGCGCAGAGGTGGATTGTGCTGCTTGACTGATTACGTGTTTGTTGTTATTTGTAAATTCCATCGTGGACAGCAGCAGGCAATTTTTCTTGTAAGCACTCATAAAATATTTGTCTTTTTGCTCTATACAACTGTGAAATTCTCCATTGATGAATGAGAAATGGTTGTCAGTGCGTAGTCTTACTTTGTCAGAAAGCTGTTTGTCAGCTGTGTCAACTTTGTTTTCGACATCGGCAATACGCGTTTTTATATCATCATGCACTGCTGGATAAGATTTAATCTGAGTAACTACAGACTAGCATGTTTTACTGAGATTGTTCACTAGTGCTCGGATATCTGTCACATCGTTATTTGTGTTTCCTTGTTGTAACGAAAGCTCTGAAAATTTCGCGTTGAGGTCGGACACTTGTCCAGTCAGTCTGTTATTCCTCTCCTCAACACGACTACACAAAGAGTCGTTTGACGTTTTAAGTGGAGCTAAATCTGATTTAATTGCATCATGTCGTCTTTTTATCTCATCATGAACTGTTTTCAAAGTGGCGCGTATAGACGCCATCTGTTGGTCGTTAAGTGCGTCAGTGTCCTGTTTATTTCGTGTCATTTGCTTCGTAATATCACCGAACATACTGGCAATACTAGTGATGTCCAACTGTTCCGCTCCCGCTACGGCGTTAGATATGACGTCAGACACCTAAATGGGTTCGGAACTGGACATAGAATATTACTGGTAAACGGTCTCTGTTCTACATTTACATAACCAGAATAGTCAATAACATGTTGCTCATAGCATTCGAGCCAACCATAACGTCAGTTTCATTATTTAATGGTATGTCAGAGTCGGATTCCGTCTGTGTTTGCAGTCTCTGGTTCTCCATTTTTGCTAATTGTTTTCTGGTCTGTACTATGCCAACGCAATGTATGACACAATAAAAATTTAAACTCGTATGGGTAATCAGAATAAATGTAAAAATTAATCTCGTCATGCGACAATTTCTGAACAAGAAAATTAACTGTCGAAAGTGTTGGTGGAATTTTGAATACTAATTGCTGCACGCCATATTACGTCGCACGGAACTAAAGTCGGCCATACTGTGAACTGATAAAACTGTACTGTTTCACTGTATGAATAATGAAAATAATTTTTGAAACTGTGATGTATCTTAAAATCGCTGCTACGGAAACAGAAAATTGTGATAGATGTACCAAGCAAGCTGTTGTTGTTGTGGTCTTCAGTCCTGAGACTGGTTTGGTGCAGCTCTCTATGCTACTCTATCCTGTGCAAGCTGCTTCATCTCCCAGTACCTACTACAACCTACATCCTTCTGAATCTGCTTAGTGTATCCATCTCTTGGTCTCTCTCTACGATTTTTACCCTCCACGCTGCCCTCCAATACTAAATTGGTGATCCCTTGATGCCTCAGAACATGTCCTACCAACCGATACCTTCTTCTAGTCAAGTTGTGCCACAAACTTCTCTTCTCCCCAATCCTATTCAATAACTCCTCATTAGTTATGTGATCTACCCATCTAATCTTGAGCATTCTTCTGTAGCACCACATTTCGAAAACTTCTATTCTCTTCTTGTCCAAACTATTTATCGTCCATGTTTCACTTCCATACATGGCTACACTCCATACAAATACATTCAGAAACGACTTCCAGACACTTAAATCTATACTCGATGTTAACAAATTTCTCTTCTTCAGAAACGCTTTCCTCGTCATTGCCAGTCTACATTTTATATCTTCTCTACTTCGACCATCATCAGTTATTTTGCTCCCCAAGTAGCAAAACTCCTTTACTACTTGAAGTTTCTCATTTCCTAATCTAATTCCCTCAGCATCACCCGACTTAATTCGACTACATTCCATTATCCTCGTTTTCCTTTTGTTGATGTTCATCTTATATCCTCCTTTCAAGACACTGTCCATTCCTTTCAACTGCTCTTCCAAGTCCTTTGCTGTCTCTAACAGAATTACAATGTCATCGGCGAACCTCTAAGTTTTTATTTCTTCTCCATGGATTTTAATACCTACTCCGAACTTTTCTTTTGTTTCCTTTATTGCTTGTTCAATATACAGATTGAATAACATCGGGGATAGGCTACAACCCTGTCTCACTCCCTTCCCAACCACTGCTTCCCTTTCATGCCCCTCGACTCTTGTAACTGCCAACTGGTTTCTGCACAAATCATAAATAGCCTTTCGCTCCCTGAATTTTACCCCTGCTACCTTCAGAATTTGAAAGAGAGTATTCCACTCAACATTGTCAAAAGCTTTCTCTATGCTAGAAACGTAGGTTTGCCTTTCCTTAATCTTTCTTCTAAGATAAGTCGTAGGGTGGGTATTGCCTCACGTGTTCCAACATTTCTACGGAATCCAAACTGATCTTCCCCTAGTTCAGCTTCTATCAGTTTTTTCCATTCGTCTGTAAAGAATTCGCTTTAGTATTTTGCAGCTGTGACTTATTAAACTGATAGTTCGGTAATTTGCACACCTGTCAACACCTGCTTTCTTTGGGATTGGAATTATTATATTCTTCTTGAAGTCTGAGGGTATTTCGCCTGTCTCATACATCTTGCTCAACAGATGGTATAGTTTTGACAGGACTGGCCCTTCAAAGTCTGTCAGTAGTTCTAATGGAATGTTGTCTACTCCCGGGGCCTTGTTTTGACTCAGGTCTTTCAGTGCTTTGTCAAACACTTCACGCACTATCATATCTCCCACTTCATCTTCATCTACGTCCTCTTCCATTGCACTCAAGTACATCGCCCTTGTATAGACCCTCTATATACTCCTTCCACCTTTCTGCTTTCCTTTCTTTGATTAGAACTGGATTTCCATCTGAGCTCTTGATATTCATACAAGTGGTTCTCTTTTCTCCAAAGGTCTCTTCCTGCTTTATCCTCTGGTACCTTCACTATTTTATTTCTCAAAGCTACCCATTCTTCCTCTACAGTATTTTTCCCAGTTTTTGTCAATCGTTCCGTAATGCTCTCTCTGAAACTCTGTACAACCTCTGGTTTAGTCACTTTATCCAGGTCCCATCTCCTTAAATTCCCACCTTTTTGCAGTTTCTTCAGTTTTAATCTACAGGTCATAACCAATAGATTGTGGTCAGAGCCCACATCTGCCCCTGGAAATGTCTTACAATTTAAAACCTGGTTCCTAAATCTCTGTCTTACCATTATATAAAGCAAGCTACGATAATACAAAGCGCTTGGGCAAGATTGCTGATGTAAACATGCGGTGCTTCACCTTGTATCCGCGACTCCAGCGTAATTCCAGGTTTCTACATACAATCCGATAATTTGTCTTAATTAAGTATTCCGGTCTCGTATACAATCTGTAGTTTCCAATAAACATGCAATAAAAGAAAGACGATATAGTACATATAGCAATGCGTCCAGACACGAAGTCGGCAATGTAATTCTTTTTTTTCTGTCATTCGTTCCTGGATCGAGAGCATACAATGAATTATAGTAATGAATAATAAATAGAGCTCAGATAAGTTTACGGATTGGTCATATATGTTTCATACAACTCAGGGACTTGAATACCGCTTTTTCTGTTAAAGGTCCTTTCATATATTTTTACCGTGTTTCTTCTTTCTGTGTTTTCACTAAAATCAGACTTCGTGATAAGACAGCACCCGATGACGACGGTAGATCGAGCTGAACAACTTTTTGCTTAAAAGTTCGGAACCTTTTGCCATACCAAGTCACCCAACAATCTTAAAATGACTAAAGACACAAAATAAAACGTACATAGATTAATAATAACAATATATAATGAAATAAAAACACAATTAAATGTACTACACTTACATTATACAACTGCGAGTCACGTTGGGTTGCAACTCGTGAATAATATAATGAAATAATGTAGTATTAAGGGCGGTGTGCCACATACGTCCGATCTGGACAAGACCTAGAAAACAAAAGGTGACTCTTCCTCTTTCGCCAATAATATGACGATCAAAAATCTTCAAATGTTTCCAGCGGCTGCGTACAATACTTATACAGCCATGGACTATATCTACGGCCCAAACTTTTGCTTATTTCATTACTTATAATTACGTTTTTTGCTAATAAAGGCTAAGCATGTAAATGAGCCTTTAAAACTACTCGAGCAGCAGTAGCACTTCCGTCTGGTCACCCACTATGGGACCCATCGTCTGAACGAGCCGTGGCTTCGAAGTTTGCGAAACTTTTAAAAGGAACTTTATCCGATCGAATTCAGTCTTATGGCGGCAGGATGGTAAAGCTCCGGTGACGGCTTCTCCATTTTGGCAAGTTTCCGTACTCGTGTTTGAACTAAAAAAAACTCCGTATTATTTCAAGCATGTGTGTTTCGTGAATTACTGCATTTTCAAATGGGTCACCATGTACGTTACACTGGACTCCAATTCATGAGGAGGATGGTTCAAACCCGCGTCCGGCCATCCTGATTAGGTTTTCCGTGATTTCCCTAAATCACTTCAGGCAAATACCGGTCTGGTTCCTTTGAAAGTACCGGCCGACTTCCTTGCCCATCCTTCCCTAAACCGATGGGACCGATGATCTCACTGTATTGTTCCCTCACACAAATCAACCAATCAACCAACCCTGTACGTTGAAATTAGATATTGTTATTACAGGGTGACAATTATTGAGCTACATGTAAATAAACATGAATTACTTACAAACTACGGTGTGCACACACCTATTGAACAGGTTAACATTACGACAAATATTCGGACTTAGGATATGACATGTTCCATATGCGTGCCATCATTGGCGATGATGTGTCGCCGACGAATAGCGAAATTCTCAATGACCCGCTGAAGTGTCGGAACATCGACGATATCGATGACCTCCTAAATGGCTGTTTTCTGCTGAGCAATGTTTTTTGGACTTATTGCTGTACACCTTGTCTTTAATATAGCCTTACAAAAAGGTGTCGCATGTGTACCTCATAGCTAGAATGTGGTTCCAAAAGTGCTCCTCCAGGACATCAAACACTCATCTGGTTAGAAGGGGTCAGGCTCCGTCTTGCACCAGCCACATCGTGTCGATATCAGGTCCACTTTGGATAATGTGGATGAAATCATCTTCCAAAACGTTCACGTACCGTTCGGTAGTCATCGTGCCATCAAGAACCATCGCACCGATTATTCCATGACTGCCGGCCGGTGTGGCCGAGCGGTTCTAGGCGCTACAGTCCGGAACCGCGCGACCGCTACGGTTGCAGGTTCGAATCCTGCCTCGGGCAGGGATGTGTGTGATGTCCTTAGGTTCGTTAGGTTTAAGTAGTTCTAAGTTCTAGGGGACTGATGACCTCAGGAGTTAAGTCCCATAGTGCTCAGAGCCATTTGAACTTTTTTTCATTCCGTGACTGGACGTTGCTCAGTACACAGTCACCCGTTGAGAGTGAAGAGACTTCTCGATCGCTAAACCCGGAACCTCACTGCCCCAAATGCGCCAATGTTGCTAACTGACGAACCCATCCAAATGAAAGTGGGCTTCGTCGCTAAACCAAATCGTGCATGCGCGTACTAATTCCCATAATACAATGCAGCAAAACTTACTGTTTGAACGTCCTAACGCAAACCGTTCAGATGTTATGACGATTTTGTTTCATATAATTCAGTCATTGTCACCCTTTAGTAACAACATTCTGCAGTTGCACTGAAATGCTAATCATTTGCACACTCAAGCAATTATCAGTTGGACTTCACGGTGTTGCAGTTTCAGTGGCCAGAGTGTAACTATAGTTTTTCCTCGATGTACCTTTAAATTCCGAACGGGCTCTAATTACTACTGATATTATGACATATCACTTGTTAAAAACGACTACTCTCATGTTGAAGTTCACTTCTGAACTACCGAGCGAGGTGGCGTGGTGGTTAGACACTGGACTCGCATTCGGGAGGACGACGGTTCAATCCCGAGTCCGACCATCCTGATTTAGGTTTTCCGTGATTTCCCTAAATCGCTCCAGGCAAATTCCGGGATGGTTCCTTTCAAAGGGCACGGCCGACTTCCTTCCCCGTCCTTCCCTAATCCGATGAGACCGATGACCTCGCTGTCTGGTCTCCTTCCCCAAACCAACCAACCACTTCTGAACTCGTTCAACGAGAACAGAAGGCAGCTCTCCGCGGCAGGCCTCTCACAGAAGCTTCACATTGCAGCCAGCTCGCACGTTATCCGCAGCGGTTTTATGCATGCGCGGCTGGCAAGCACGGTCAAAGTGCAGAGGTCAGGGGAGAGCAGTGGTCAGCTACTCCGCCGCCTCCGCGCTGCTGCTGGCTTTGACGCCATGCTCATAACAGTCCTCACGCAGCACAGAGTTGGTGTCATATACTAGGCAGAGGGGTTCATACTAATACCGAGCAGTTAGATTAAAAATAAGTGAGTTTCAATTTTTCCTCAACATACCTGTAATGTACGCTCTACTCTGTCAAAGAAACTGGTTCAACTGCTTAATATCGTGTAGGACAACCGGAAGTGTCGTAACACGACGTGGCATGGCCTCGACAAATGTCTCAAGAAGGTGCTGGAGGGAACTGACACCATAAATCCGTACGAATACGATGGGGTGGGGGTCTCTTCTGAACAGGCATCCAAGATATACTCAATAATGTTCATGTCTGGTAACTTTGGTGGTCAGCGGAAGTATTTAAACTCACGTGTTCCTGGAGCCACCCTGTAGCAATTCAAGATGTGTGGGGTGTCGCATTGTCATGCTGGAATTGCCCAAGTCGTCGGAATGCGCAACAAACATGAATGGATGGAAGTGATCAGGCAGGACGCTTACGTACGTGTCACCTGTCAAGAGTCGCGTCTAGACCTATCAGCACACGCACACGCTCCAAACCACTGAGGAGTCCTCTGGTGACATGTAGTTTCTATGGATTCATGAGGTTGTCTCCATACCCGTGACGTCCATCCGCTCGATACATTTGGAAACGAGACTCGTCTGACCAGGCAAATGCTTCCAGTTCTAACAACCCTACCACAACAAATGTCAATTTTTTTTTATGATTGTAGTGTTGCTCACGCTGCTAAATATTGCATTTTCGGGCAACAACAACGTTATGTTATGTGGCAGGTGTCATTAGAGCACAGTTAACAAAGTCATTCCTTGAAGTAATGGATAAACTAGGCACTCATCTTTTCGTGTTTCCCACCCTGGTCTCGTTGTGAACTCATGGCTGAATCGTCGAAAATCTAGGTAGTGATGATTCCAAGCGCGGATGCAAAGTGGCCTAGGTGTTATTCTGCGATATTCTGAAGTGTTATAGATGTGTTTCATAAACCATTCTTGAAGATTAAACTTTTGCAAGTTAGGACAATGGTGATGTAAAAAAGTAATCAGCACTCCGAATTTAAGCTACACTTCTTTTTTATTACTTTTGTTGCAACATCACTTCACAATAGAAAACATACTTGAAAATATCTTCCTCACTGTTAAAGTTCACATTCCATAAACTGACTACAATTTGCGTCTTTTCAACATGACGACCAAGATTTGACTCTCTAATAGCCGCTCACGCGCCCAAAAATCAGAGTTACAAGTACGTCGAAGATCATAGTGACAAAAGAAAGAATACACATAAGAATAATATCACTGCAATATAAACATGTCGATGTATCAAAGTACCTCTACATTAATGAAATCAAATCTGAATGTTGTCACAGAAATATGTTAACCATTTTACAGGAACACAGTAGAATATTGCTGGTATTGAGAGGTTGAGGTGAGTTGCCGTAATGGTTACGTAATTCAAGTACCATTACACAGTCCAGTGTCGGTGTTGACGGGCTCAGGCGAGACTTAAAGTTTTGTGTCGTGCAGTAATCATGGGGACAAGAGCGGGCCCTCGGTCCGAAAGCCCATATCGATGATGTTTCGTTGAATGCTTCGCAGGCTGACACTTTTTCATGGCCCAGCATTGAAATCTGCAGCAATTTGCGGAAGGGCTGCACTTTTGTTACGTTGAACGATTCTCGTCAGTCGTCGTTGGTCCCGTTCTAGCAGAATCTTATTCCGGCCGCAGCGATGTTGGAGATATTTTACCGGATTCCTGATAATCACAGTACACTCATGAAATGGTCGTACGGGAAACACCCCACTTCATCGCTATCTCTGAGATGCAGTGTCCCATCGCTCGTGCGCCGACTATAGCACCACGTTCAGATTCACTTAAATCTTAATAACCTGCCACTGTAGCACCGGTAACCGATCTAACAACTGCGCAAGACACTTGTTGTCTTATATAGGCGTTGCCTACCGCAGCGCCGTATTCTGCCTGTTTACAAATCTTTGTCTTTGAATATGCATGCCTATACCACTTTCTTTGGCGTTTCGGTGTATAAATACATTGTTTAGTGAAATGGTATTAGAAAGGCAGAACAGAAACGACCGGGACCACTGTACGTGATATTTTGGAATTCCATCAGTTTTGTAGTACATGACTGCGGTATCGATATGTGTTGCCCATTTTGATGTGGAACGACGGTCTCTGGATGGTACCACAAATACACAACCGTAAAAATATTAGGATACCCTTTTAGAGTTTTCCATTTCACTCTAGATTTATTATTCCAACAGTGCAATTCGACGGTATGATGATAATTTTTACTTTTGGACCGTTTAGTTACAACTGAATGAAACAATTTTCGTGCCATAAGCGTTTCGCATTTTATTCTTTTCAAGCATCTTCAGGATCCTGGAATATGTACTAATTTTTGCTGATACTATTTAGTTTACATTTTCGGACGATGTAGATATAGGTTACAAACAGTTCTGGTGGTTGGTTTCTCTATGACGTAGTAATAATTTAAAATTCTGCCTATTGATTCTCTGGATGTAGTTCTGCATGTTGTGTTTTTGTTCCATTTCTGGCGCTGTTCTTATTATAACTGCCATTTGAATTTTTTATTTTCCACTTCATAGCACTAGGAACTAAACACCTGTTGTGCTGCTATGTTTTGGTTGGTCTTGCCGACTGTCAAACTTTAGTGGATAAGATCGAATGTTATTGCCAACTACTGAGAGTCATTTTGAGATATCTGTAATCTGTGAGTGTGTAACGCTACTTGTGTTAGTATGGTTTGATTTATTTATTCTTTTTTATTGTTTTAAATCGTTTTTATTTAGTTTTTTGAATTTTGTGTGGTGTAGGTGACTAGAGGAGAGAGAGATAGAGAGGATATGTATTTGTTTTTAATGTGGTTGCGTGTGCAAGTGGAATGATTCTTTTTATCTTATTTCTTTTATTAATTGTAGTAGAGAGTCTCTACTGATGTGTGTTTGCTCAGATAGCACATGTTTCTTTTCAGGAATAGCTTTCTGAATGTGGAAGTTTTCTCGCATTTCTGTAGAGTATTTGTTATGGTTGTTTATTCTGACCATTTTCATATCGTGTTCCATGTTTGTAGGATAGTTGTTGTGTTGTTTTAAGTGCTCTATAATTGTGGAATGGTTTGTTTCATACGTACAACACCTGATGTGTTCTTTATACAGTGTTTTAAAATTCCTGCATGTCGTGCCTGTGTATATTGCGTCACAACTTTGACATTCAAGTTTTTATATTCCTGATCCTTGGAATTTGTCCTGCTTCGTTGTTAGTTGGCTTAAGTTCGATTAGAGAGTTTGCAGGTTTTATGTGGTATTTGCAACCCCTGTTTTTTTAATATGTTTGCCACGCTGTGTGTTAACTTTTGTGTGTGTGTCATACAGCACCATCTGCTTTCTTTTATGTTATCCTTGTGTGTGTGTCTTGAGTGCATTTGTGAGTTTGCAGCTTGTGATTTATTTTGAATTCTGGAAATGTTGGATATGTTGTGTTTAATTTCTATTTGAACTTTTATTTTTTGATGTAGTCTGTGTACTCCTTGTGTGTCATACCCACTGGTCCTAGCTACTTGTAAATTGTACTCATTTATTTTGCGTAGCTTTCCTTGTTGAGCATGATCCTGTTTAACCTATATAAAATATGTCTTAGTACGACAAGCTTCTGTTTGTGGAGACGATTAAATGTGGAATGCATTATTGTGTCTGTGGCCACTGGTTTTCTGAAAATGTTAGATGTATGTTTTCCATTTCGTTTTGTTATTCTTATGTCAAGAAAATTTATTTGACATTTTCTTTATCAAGTGTGAATTTTATGTTCTGATGTGCTTTGTTAATTTCACGATGGAGTTCTTCCACTTTCTTCAGATGGTTCATCTACCAGACAAATAATATCATCCACATATATGTACCAACATATGATTTTAAATTTAATCAGTGGCTATCTTTCAGATATCTGATTTTCTAACTGACTGACAAAAATTTTGGTTATTGTTCCTGATGTTGTGGATCACATGAGCAGTTCATCAGTTTGCAGATAATATTCATTCTCAGCCTGGAAGTAGTTCTGTTCAGTTATCACTCTGAGCATATTTGTTGTTCCTGTTATTGCTTCTGTAGCGAGGTTAGTGTGGAATGTGAGATTTTCTTCTATGATTTCTATTGTTTCTGTGATATGGATGGAGGTACACATTTTTAATATGCTGAACGAAATCAGTGACGCTGTGTGTAGTAAATGCCTGTTCTAGATGTGTTCTATTATGTCTCCTGTGGTTATCACTGTTGTGTTGTTTTCTAATTTATAGAGGTTTGTGATTAGCTTATGAGGATATTTGCTATGTGGAATCTAGAGGGATTTCCTGAAGTTAATAACAGCTCTCATTGGCATACCATCTTTATCTGTCTTTGATTAGCTGCGGAGTGTTGGTGTTTGTGGGTTCTTCTACGTTATGTAGTATTTCTGTTCAATGTTTTCCAGTATTCGTTTCAGGTTTGCTTAGAATCGCGTAGTTTGGACTGATTTCAATTTTTGTATGGTGTTGGCAATTACACTCCTGGAAATTGAAATAAGAACACCGTGAATTCATTGTCCCAGGAAGGGGAAACTTTATTGACACATTCCTGGGGTCAGATACATCACATGATCACACTGACAGAACCACAGGCACATAGACACAGGCAACAGAGCATGCACAATGTTGGCACTAGTACAGTGTATATCCACCTTTCGCAGCAATGCAGACTGCTATTCTCCCATGGAGACGATCGTAGAGATGCTGGATGTAGTCCTGTGGAACGGCTTGCCATGCCATTTCCACCTGGCGCCTCAGTTGGACCAGCGTTCGTGCTGGACGTGCAGACCGCGTGAGACGACGCTTCATTCAGTCCCAAACATGCTCAATGGGGGACAGATCCGGAGATCTTGCTGGCCAGGGTGGTTGACTTACACCTTCTAGAGCACGTTGGGTGGCACGGGATACATGCGGACGTGCATTGTCCTGTTGGAACAGCAAGTTCCCTTGCCGGTCTAGGAATGGTAGAACGATGGGTTCGATGACGGTTTGGATGTACCGTGCACTATTCAGTGTCCCCTCGACGATCACCAGTGGTGTACGGCCAGTGTAGGAGATCGCTCCCCACACCATGATGCCGGGTGTTGGCCCTGTGTGCCTCGGTCGTATGTAGTCCTGATTGTGGCGCTCACCTGCACGGCGCCAAACACGCATACGACCATCATTGGCACCAAGGCAGAAGCGACTCTCATCGCTGAAGACGACACGTCTCCATTCGTCCCTCCATTCACGCCTGTCGCGACACCACTGGAGGCGGGCTGCACGATGTTGGGGCGTGAGCGGAAGACGGCCTAACGGTGTGCGGGACCGTAGACCAGCTTCATGGAGACGGTTGCGAATGGTCCTCGCCGATACCCCAGGAGCAACAGTGTCCCTAATTTGCTGGGAAGTGGCGGTGCGGTCCCCTACGGCACTGCGTAGGATCCTACGGTCTTGGCGTGCATCCGTGCGTCGCTGCGGTCCGGTCCCTGGTCGACGGGCACGTGCACCTTCGGCCGACCACTGGCGACAACATCCATGTACTGTGGAGACCTCACGCCCCACGTGTTGAGCAATTCGGTGGTACGTCCACCCGGCCTCCCGCATGCCCACTATACGCCCTCGCTCAAAGTCCGTCAGCTGCACATACGGTTCACGTTCACGCTGTCGCGGCATGCTACCAGTGTTAAAGACTGCGATGGAGCTCCGTATGCCACGGCAAACTGGCTGACACTGACGGCGGCGGTGCACAAATGCTGCGCAGCTAGCGCCATTCGACGGCCAACACCGCGGTTCCTGGTGTGTCCGCTGTGCCGTGCGCGTGATCATTGCTTGTACAGCCCTCTCGCAGTGTCCGGAGCAAGTATGGTGGGTCTGACACACCGGTGTCAATGTGTTCTTTTTTCCATTTCCAGGAGTGTATATATTCCTTGCTTTTTGTGATGTATTGTTCTTTCTCCATAAGTACTGTTACATTTCCCTTCCTTGCCTCATTAGTTGAAATGCACATGAAACGATCACATTTTCAGATCAATAACGCAAGCGGTTAGGACGTACTAGGTATCGATCGGCTCTGAAATACCTGTATTAGTACGTGGTGTATGCTGCACACGATGGAATGCAGGCGCCGACTCTGGCTTTAAGTCGATCGTACAGATGACGAACATTGCCCTGGGATATGTTATGCTACGCCTGATCGACATGTTAATGTGGTCTGTAAGATAAGTTGATTAACGAGTTGCATGACTCACTTCTAGTCCCACCATATCCCACTCATGCTCAGTTGGAGACAAGTCCTGAGATTGTGCTGGCCAAGGAAGTTGCTGCAAGTTTTGCAGAACACATTGAGTTTCGTAGGCAGTGAGTGGGCGAGCGTTATCTTGGTGGAACAACACCGTACCTCCACATTGCAACATTCTGCGCGTACCGAGCGCTGTTTATTGGCGTCTACATAAACATCAAAAGTGATCGGGAGTTGTAACGCATCGCACGCCAGGCCATAAGGCTTTGCGTGCAGGCAGAATCTGGTTTGATCGCTGAAGACCACGGCGCGCCATTCCATATGCCAAGTGATCCTCTGACGGCACCAGTTGAGCTGTGCGCGTCGATGCTGTGACGTGAGTGGAAGATGGCCTACAGATGACTCTGCCCATAGTCCCACCGGTAATAACTTGTTGGCAATAGTTCGTGTTGACTCGTCTGGGCTCACAGGCTCTCTCACTTGATGCGCTAATTGACAAACTACAATGTTCAACATTCAAAGAAGTACATTTCGATCTGCGACTTGAATAATTCTGTAGAACTGTTCAGTGATGTGAACTGGTTGAGCTGTTTTCACGAACTGGGGCAGGGCGCTTCCATGCTCGGCTCTGTATTGGCCTCCGTGTGAGGGCGCTGCTGTGCCGAGAGAGCTGTTTCTTCTTTAGCCTCTCGCATTCGTTGTAGCGAATTGCAGCAAGTCATCGCTTATGTCTGCGGCATAGATGTGCGTGGCCGACTTTGGTGGCACGCTGCGATCTTTGGACGACACTACAATAGATAAACTCTAGATAATTAAAAAATCTCCGCCCGAACAGGCCATGAAGGTCCAACGGTGCCGACCGTCCGCCGTGTCATCCTCAGCCCGAAGGCACCACTGGATGCGGATATGGAGGGGCATATGGTCAGCACACCGCTCTCCCTGCCGCATTTCAGTTTAGGAGACCAAAGCCACTACTTCTCAATCAAGTAGCTCGTCAATTTTCCTCACAAGGGCTGAGTGCACCCCGCTTGCCAACAGCGCTCGCCAGGCTGGATGGTCACCCACCCAAATGTTGGCCCAGCCCGACAGCACTTAATTTTTAATTTCGGTGATCCGACGGTAACTGCTGTTACCACTGCTGCAAGGTCTTTGGCACTAGGCAATTAAACTTTTGAGTATGAGTTCGCGGTACTAATGATGCAGAATGTTCAAAGAAGTTACTATGGATCTATAAACAGATCACTACCATAATGCAGGTAGATAAAGAGAGCCGATACAAGGAGATTAACTGCATGGTATGGAAAAACAACATTACAGGGAAGGGAAGGGGAGGACAGAGAGGGCTTGGAAGGTTGGGTGACATTAGAAGTGGATGTTGTTACTACTGAGGCAAGCTAAAAGCCACTGGATGTGGAGAACGCCTAGGAGAGAACTCTAGTGAGACAAAGGACGTCGCGGATGGTGCATCCATGTATTGGGTGAACGAATATCAATTCTGGAAAGCCGCTGACGTAAGGGCGACACTGTGTGTTAGAGGCGCAGACGTGGAGGACGGTGAAATCCGATGGAACGCCAGAAGAGGAGCCGCCCACCCACCTCCCACCTGCTGCTCGCCGCCGCAAGAGACCGAAAGAAATCTGAGGAAATTGCCCGCCTCCCAGCGGCAGCGAACGCCCGCCAGAAGAGCTGAAAGAACAGACAAAACCAGCCTTCATCTCATGTTCTCTGTTTCCACCGGAGCTGGTTATGATGAAGAAAGGACACGGCTCTGAAATATGAAGATCAGTGAACAATAGAAAGAGACTACGGTTGTTTCCCTTTCTTCTGTGAAAGTAACGTATAAAGTGCGGCAATTACTTTGGAGCAACCCGTCCACTTCCACGTTACTCAAGTACATGACTGTAAAGAACGTGTGTTTAAATTATTGGCCTTGTCGTAGCAGGATAAAGGGGCTGCCCCCTACCCATATTCAGTTAGCTTTAAGGGGGGGGTAGGACGTCAAATGGGCCGACTTGGAGCGGGAGAGGCACCACAGGACATTTTAATTTCCAGTGTCTATACTTTTACAAATAAATTCATAAAACTTTGTCACCATGATCAGGAAGGATTCAGAATTTACACTCATAGCAGTGGAAGTTCTAAAACATAACAAAGCAATTTTTTTTACGCGTGTAATTTCATCTTTTTTTCACTTAGTAATGGCAGCATTTGTTGCTATAGGTACACATTTCTTCATAAGTAAGAGAGATTCCTCGATAAATTTTCCACAGCATACAAACCACACTTAAAGGTGTACGAAACACTAGAATTTTCCAAATCTATTAAAAACTGTTGCAAAAATTGAGGTAATTAACCATAAAATTTGCGTTTTTTCTAAACATGAAGTTTATAATATAACAATTCATTCGCTTTTTCATAAATTAAATCAATTCTGGAGTTTCATACACCTGTGAGTATGGTATGTATGCTGTGCAAAATTCATCGAAGAATCTCTGTAACTTATGAAGAAATGTGTACCTATAGCAACAAATGCAGCCATTAGTAAGTGAAAAAATGATGCAATCTCGCACGTAAAAAAAAATTATTTTGTTATGTTTTCAAACTTCCACTGCAATGAATGTGAATCCTGAATCCCTCCTGGTGATTCTGACAAAGTTTTATGAATTTATTTTTAAAAGTATAGACACTGGAAATTAAAATGTCCTGAGACGCCCCTCCTGCTCCAAGTCGGCCCGTTTGACGTCCTACCCCCCTTAAAAAAACCGAAGTGCTATCATCAAGTTTTCAGTAAAAGAGTGGACTTCCAGTGAATTCAGTATTTATTCGTATCAATAATACACACATTAACCTCATTCTCATTTCCAAGCTCTATACTCATTGTACCAGAAAACAGCGAACTCTATACAATACTACGATTACTCACTCGTGTGTCGGACAAGAGGCGACAGATAACCAAACTAAAGTTGTGTGAGTCAGTTACCTAACCGACTGTTCTGATTATACGTCGTGGACAGTAGTAATATGTAGGAGAAGCAACAATACACTACAGATGTCGGTTCGGCTACCAGCCTAGGTACACTAATGGCCATTAAAATTGCTACACCAAGAACAAATGTAGATGATAAACGGGTATTCATTGGACAAATATATTATATTAGAACTGACATGTGATTACATTTTCCCGCAATTTGGGTGAATAGATACTGAGAAATCAGTACCCAGAACAACCACCTCTGGCCGTAATAACGGCCTTGATACGCCTGGGCATTGAGTCAAACAGACCTTGGATGAGGTGTACAGGTACAGCTGCCCATGCAGCTTGAACACGATACCACAGTTCATCAAGAATAGTGACTGGCGTATTGCGACGAGCCAGTTGCTCGGCCACCGCTGACCAGACGTTTTCAACTGTTGAGAGATCTGGAGAATGTGCTGGCCAGGGCAGCAGTCGAACATTATTTGTATCCAGAAAGGCCCGTACAGGACCTGCAATATGCGGTCGTACATTATCCTGCTGAAATGTGGGGTTTCGCAAGGATCGAATGAAGGGTAGAGCCACGGGTGGTAACACATCTGAAATGTAACGTCCACTGTTCAAAGTGCCGTTAATCCGAACAAGAGGTGACCGAGACGTGTAACCAATGGCACCCCATACCATCACGCCGGGTGATACGCCAGTATGGCGATGACGAATACACGTTTCCAATGTGCGTTCACCGCGATGTCGCCAAACACGGATGGGACCATCACGTTGCTGTAAACGGAACCTGGATTCATCCGAAACAATGTCATTTTTTCATTCGTGCACCCAGGTTCGTCGTTGAGTACACCATCACTTGCGCTCCGGTCTCTGATGCAGCGTCAAGGGTAACCGCAGCCATGGTCTCCGAGCTGATAGTCCATGCTGCTGCAAACTTCGTCGAACTGTTCGTGCAGATGGTTGTTGTCTTGAAAATGTCCCCATCTGTTGACTCAGGGATCGAGCCGTGGCTGCACGATCCGTTACAGCCATGTGGATGAGATGCCTGTCATCTCAACTGCTAGTGATACGAGATCATTGGATCTCGACAACCGTGAGCAGCAATGTCGCGATACGACAAACCGCAATAGCGATAGTGTACAATCCGACCTTTATTAAAGTCGGAAACGTGATGGTACTCATTTCTCCTCCTTACACGAGGCATCACAACAACGTTTTACCAGACAACGCCGGTCAACTGCTGTTTGTGTATGAGAAATCGGTTGGAAACTTTCCGCATGTCAGCACGTTGTAGGTGTCGCGACCGGTGCCAACCTTGTGTGGATGCTCTGAAAAGCTAATCACTTGCATATTACAGCATGTTCTTCCTGTCGGTTAAATTTCGAGTCTGTAGCACGTCATCTTCTTGGGGTAGCAATTTTAATGGCCAGTAGTGTACAAGGTGTGTCTGAAGAGTTCGTTGAATGCTCTTACTAAATAAAGGAAACGCAAGCTGCAAACTAAATACCTCAAATGAAAATACAGTCTTGGTTACGGAGTTGATTATTTTCAAATTTCAATGTGTTTCGCCTGAGGTGGGCACTTTTAGTTAATCTACATTGTAAAAAATTACAGAAAATGGTCAGTCCACGGGTATACTGCCGGTTCATAATGTCGAACTGGCACAATATTTCGGCCGCCCACCCTCAGGAGCTCAGTTCGTCAGCGCACCTGACGATGGCGACATGTCTGGTCGCCGAAATATTGTGCCCGTTGGACACTATGGAAGGGCAGTATACCCGTGGACTGTTCGGGCATCACATTTGTTATTTGTTTGACTCCCTTATCTTTAGGGCATAACTTAGTTCTCGCACTTATGTTGATGACGGCCTTTTCTTAATGTGTAGTTATCTTATCGGATAGATACTACTTAATTTTATTCTTATTTTTAGGGCTATCATTTTAGAAATTGTGTACATTTTGGTTGATAAGGCTGTTTCATGTTCTGTGTATGAACACGGTCCTGCGCAACGGATAACGTATAGACACGCCAACGCCATCGATCTGATTCTATTGTGCTACTAGTACTCGAGGCCTGATTACCACACTTTTCCGCTATCTTGTATGTCAGCTGGGCCGCTCACACGTGTTGTGCTCTGGTCCCATGAAGCTCTGCTGTGCATCTGTTCCTAACTTACGCGGCGTCCTTTACGCATGGCAACGTGTATCGTGATCATAGGATTTTTCAGTATTTATTTTCACTGTGTCCTTTGCCTCGCTTTTCGAATCGTAATTAATGCCAGTTTATCACTTTAAAAATTTTTCGCTGCAATTTTTCATCGTTACAGTTGTTTTCAAAATGTTCAATGTGTGTTAGATCTTATGGGACTTAACTGCTAAAGTCATCAGTACCTAAGCTTACACACTACTTAACCTAAATTATACTAAGGACAAACACACACACCCATGCCCGAGGGAAGACTCGAACCTCCGCTGGGATCAGCCGCACAGACAGTTGTTTTCAGGAACTCGCTTTGCAAGCATTGGGGATTTTCGACTCTTTGATATAATAATCACGATTAGCCGATGTATCCCATCGTGTAATCACTTTTATGGATGGCGTGCACCGGGGCCGTTTTTCTCTACCTTTGCATAAAAACTTTTCCCGTAGAGAACGTTCTGGCGCAAGATGAGATCAGGAGCCGGTCGAAGTGGCTGTGCAGTTCTAGGCGCTGCAGTCTGGAACCGCAAGACCGCTACGGTCGCAGGTTCGAATCCTGCCTCGGGCATGGATGTGTGTGATGTCCTTAGGTTAGTTAGGTTTAACTAGTTCTAAGTTCTAGGGGACTAATGACCTCAGAAGTTCAGTCCCATAGTGCTCAGAGCCATTTGAATCATTTTTGAGATCAGGACGTTTTCTTATACATATTTTTCAAATGTTTGACATTTTACGTAACTCGAAGACGACTGCCATAAGCGAAACGCGTCATTGAAATTTGAAACTAAAAACCTCTGCAACCAAAACTGCTTTTTTTATCGCAAACCTTACATTGCTTGCTGCTATCATTAGCAACAATGTAATGGAACAAAATTTTGTATACAAAATACATTTACTAGCTTTTAAAATAATCACCATTAGCTACAACACACTTTTGTTACCAGTTGTAAATCTGTAGCGAACTGTCAGCAAAAGCTTCACGTGCAGTCACTGAAAGCAACGAAATCATACGTTGTTCGCTATGCGCAACGTCTGCGAGCTCAACTTTTTCGCTCACCACAAGAGGACTGTTCTTCAATACACTTTTTAATCTCCGTATTTGGTGCTGGGAGACTTCTATCTGTTTGCCGGACGTAAATGTGCCGTGAACGGCCTACGTTTCGTAGGCGCTGTGCTTCGAACGTTTGCTGACAGTTTCCAGCAGTATCACAACTGATGTCAGAAGTCTGTTGCAGCTAATGGTGAGTGCTTCGAAGGTCAGTAAAGCTATTTTGTTTGTGATTCTTGTGTTCTTTACTTTCAGAGGCCACTCATCGAATTTTTCAGACGCACTCTCACCATATCCCATGCGCCTATGATCCAAAAGGACGCTAGTGAAGTAACGTCCATTTCGTTAGAAAACGACCACGAATGAATTTGCAGTACTACTAGAACAGAAATGAAAAACCAAAAAGGAGCACAGTCGGGTCTTATCCAAGAGGCACTAGATATTTATATCTCACAGCAAACGTGTCGATTGAGAATGAAAAACTCGACAAAGTTTGTGAAATTGTTCACGCTACAAATGACGGGAAACAATTGGATGAGACTTCAGTTAATTTATATTAAGAATAGGATACTGGTGGTGAACTATATAACATCTTGTGCCACGTGAAACACAGTTTAGCACAACGAGCAAGAATGACGAAGAAAAGCCTCCTCAATCGAGAAAAATGACGTGCGTAAGTCATAGGAAACATTAGAAAACACTATTTAGATAGTCTTTATTTAAGAAAAAAAACTGTGTTGGTTTATTCAACGCCATGAGTTACGTCAAAATAGTTTGACGCTACATGCAGTTGACTAGCGAAGTAAGATTGGCTTGAATGTGAAAATTACGTTTCCGGACTGTCGGAAATGCCTTATAAACGTTGTTTAAGCGACTACGTCTGGAGAGAAACAATTCAAGAGCCGGGTTAGAACCACAAGTCATTGCAAATGCCCAACTAGCGACACATGGTCGGAATCACGAAAGACCCATAGACTAACGTAACGATTTACAAATAAGGAAACATCGAAAATTGACATAAAACGCAGTTTAAACAAATTGATCACAGAAGAGACTAGAAAGTCATGTTGCACTAACTAGGCTCACATCGAAACAACCTGAATTCAAGTAGTCCCTCACTCAGAGAAACTGCCTCTGTCCAGCCCAGAAAAATCTGTTTTCTGTCGTGGCAGCCCTCTCCTCTGCGTGCACAATCCACCAAATCGCAACGATCATCACAAAACACGTGACGTCTGGCAATTTATGCCCTGTAACTAAAACCAGTTGACCACTCTAATCATCGATATCTCCGTTTGTCCACAGAGAGAAAGTTCTCGCGTTTTTCATACTTTCGGAAGTGGCCAGATTATACAAGCTGCCAGCTGATTCACTATAAGCACTGCTAGCTCCTACGTGGAAACCCTTGGGGGGTAGGTCTAAAGCAAGGCACATTTGAAAATGTTGTGTTAACAGTTACGAAAGGAGAAATAGTAGATGCTAATAGCTCACCATGTCCATCAGGAGGGCGACAGAAAACGAGTGTCCGGGAGGTGCAGAGATCAACCTTCTAGGAGCAGTATGTATTACACTTCACAAAATGAACGTTGTCGACATTCAAGAAATGTTCAAACCAAATCCCTTAATTACCAGCACGAACAGTGAATGGAAAATGGTGCACTACAGTGCTCACAATGGTTCGCACCATCAGGATTGAAGGCGAACGTGTTAGGAGCTACAAGCCGTACAGGACGTTCAGCTACGTATCAGCTCTTAGATAATGCGTATTGTGGTAATAACAAAAGCAAAAC